>NC_056527.1:157717170-157804974 GCF_019175285.1 Sceloporus undulatus
GGATGTTCTAGATGGAGTTTCTGCACTGAGCTGGGTTGAACTCGATGGCTCAGGGCCCCTTCCAGTCCTATGATCTATTATTCTTTTCCTTCTAACTCACAGAGCAGTGACTGTTGGGTTGGCTTGGTCTTGGATGTCATCCTGACCCTTTGTCTCTGTCTCTCTCTTTGTGAAATGCATCAAAGCTAAGTTTCTTGTTCCTTACCTCCACAGCAAATGCTCCATCAAAGCTGCCTCTCCTCTCAGGTTGATGAATGTGCTCAAAAGAACCTCTCATTAGAACATCTTGTGTTCCAAGCATGAGCGATCCCCTTCCAGTTTTGTCTCACAATGAATTGTTGTAACAAGCAATTAATAATTTGTACACTGAGTGTCCAAAGGCTAAAGAAAAGCTGTACACAAAAAAGCAAAAGATCTCAAAGGCTTGCTTTATCCAAAACAAGCATTGTAGAAAAGCAGTGTCCTACAGCTGTCCATCACCTTATAATTTCACAAAACAGGTGTATTATTTGGTTTTCTTCTATTTGTTAATATCCTGCGCTAGTATGAGAGATCCAGGGTGGCATTACAATTCAAGCCAATTTAAGCAACTGAAAAAAATAAACAAATTTAAACAGACTCAACAGTATTGTAAACATGTGCATAGACATTTGAAACAAATCAGTTAGGCTTCCTGGGTCCTATAAGAACACCTGTGTACATGATGTTGAAATGGAATCAGGATTGGCACGAATCCCCTTACTTCATCCAGAATCTTAGGATTGCTAAACCACTGTAGCCACTAAACCACATTATATGGACCTGCAGACAAAATTTTGTAAGTTCTTCCGGCTAGGATTGCCACTTCTGGCCCTGAGAATTCTGGGCCAAAACCTAAGACTTGGCATTAAACATTAAGATAAATGCTTACTACTGTTTGTGCACAGTTTGCCTGTCATTCAACACAAACAACGACAGTTAACATAGTTTCCTGTTTAGTACTTAAGACAGAAATCTTTGCTAAAGGGGCTGTCTCCAGAGCAAGGTGAGGAGGGGATTATTCTCTCCCTTATTAAAGGGGGTGATAGGCAAGGAACATTTAATCTAGTTTACTTGCTTCTAGCAGAAGATCAATTTAGACCAGAGTGGAGGGGAGGCTTGATGCCACAGGACTGGGAGGGAAGGAGGGGTCTACATAAAACCCTCCAAAAAGTATTTGCAGATGCAGCATAATTCAATTGTCTATTTTAAAAAATACACCACTGGTTGATCTTGGACAGGTCACATTCTCTCTGCCTCAGAGGACAGTTTAGACCAGAGCGGAGGATGAGGTTTGATAACACTACAATCCCCAGAATTCCATAGCACTGAACCATTAAAGTTAAAGTGGTGCCAAACCAGATTGTTGCTCCAGTTCGGATCCAGCCAAAATTTACCAAGAAATGATGAACGCCCAAGTTGAGCTTTCAGGGTTTTTTTTTTTTATTCCATTCTCATTATCCTCTGACAATTATTCTCTTTGCAGACATCTCTTTGCAGGTTTGCTGTTTGTTTTCTCAGTTGTTTGGTGCTTTGCTGAATAGGTAGATACATCTCTAGCTTGCTCTTTCTTCAGTGAGCTCAAAGTGGTGTTTCCATGGCTCCCTCCTCCCCACTTTATCCATGCAACAACCCTATCAAAAACAGAAAAAGTATCTAGTCCCTCTGCTGAGACCATAAATAGCCTAAAGGCACTAGATCCTGTCTGATCTTGGAAGCATAACAGGGTCAGTCTGGATGGAAGTACTTGGTACTTAGTACTTGGATGGGAGACCACCAAGGACTATCATCAAATGCTGTAGGCTATATTTCAAAGGAAAGAACTGACAAAACTACCTCTAAGTATTCCTTGCGTAAGAAAACCCTATGAAGTTTGTGGGGTTGCCATAAGTCAACAGGTGACTTGAACACACATAATGCACATACATAATCCTCCTGTTTATGGAGCTATAAAAGAAGTGTCAATATTCTACCCAACTCTACAGCTGTTAAAGGTGCTTCTAGCTTCCACAAACTGGGCTGATAAGCCCTTAGACATTTTTTGTATATTATTTTATTAACACCTAATGTGGTGACATGTTTTAAAATGCCTTCACATCCTTTTTATTTAGGTTCTTGCCCTTTTGCAGTGACTTCTACTTGTCACAGCCCTGGCTGTCCTTCTGAATATTTCTGGTCCTGAGCCTTGTCGTATTTGGATGCATTCATCTGATCTATTTACTTGGCTAACTGTCCCTTTCACGTAATAGCCTCTCCTAAATTAACTCTCTCTGCTAAGTGTGCCAGGCAATTGCTAGCAAGATGGAGCCAGGGCCAAACTGCAGCATTAAAAGGGCAAGATTGCTTTTGCAAGGAAATTTGATTCTGGATCTCACTCAACATACTAACCTTGTGCTGGGCAACAGGAAAACATAATAGAGAACCTGCCCCTTACACCATTTTCATTCTTCTGATTTCCTTTTGACATGAGCTGTCTGCCAGACTAGTTTGCCAAATAAGCCAAACTGAAACCAATATATTCAGTATTGGATCTAGATGCAGCAAGAAGAGGCAGGGCCCACTGACCGCTGGTGTTGCTGTTGGGTGTTTTATTTCCCCTCAAAACCAGAATTTGTTTTTCTCCCCCACAGACAACATGCAAACTTGGCAGGCACACTGAGTGGCCATGTGTCCTGGGTATTAAATGTCGCTTTTTGTCTTGACAACTCCCACTTTGTTTCCAGGTATGTAAAATACAAATACTCCCTCGATCTGCATATATTTTTATTCTTATTCTACTTTTCCTCTAAAGAACTCAAGGTGTACACTGTTTCTTCATATACCCACTTGCCTTGCTTTCCATTCTAACACACCTGTTAAGGTCAGGTAGGCTAAGCAGTGGAGGATGGTTCAAAGGCATCCAGAGAACTTCTTGGTGCAATGGGGATGTTAACTGAGGGGACTTTTTACAATCTGCAGTCATATTGTATGGAAGGTATGCCCTATGAGGAGAGACTTAGGGAGCTGGGTGTGTTTAGCCTCGAGAAGAGACAGTTAAGGGGAGATATGATAGCCCTGTTTAAGAATTCGAAGGGGTGTCATATTGAGGAGCAAGCTTGTTTTCTGCTGCTCCAGAGATTGGAAACAAAGCAAAAAATAATGCATTAACTGCAGGTTTTCATAAACACAAGTTGATGGAGACCTCTTTTTCCACCCAAGCTGAGTTAGGAAGGTAAAATTACCTTTAAGAAAAATGTATTTATGTTGTATGAATTTATTAGAATTGCATTGTATTTTAGTTGTGTATTGGATTTTATCATTTTATTATTGTATTATATTTTACTGTGATTGTAAGCTGCCTTGATCTTACTGGAAGTGGCAGGACATAAATAAAATTATTATTATTATTATTATTATTATTATTATTTTATTAAAATAAGGCAGAAAGAAAACCCACACACATAAATGGCTTGACTAGTCTTCTTTCAAAAAGTTTTTTTTACTGATATTATCATAAAAGCTTTTAACAAATACAATATTAAAAGCTTTTAACAAATACAGTTTAACAAAGACAATATTACAATTCATACATACCATACAAAATGCCATACAAAATACAAAATCAGTTCAAACAAAACATCACATCCATAACTTTAACCATTCACATTCCATTCATTACTTCCTTTTCCATGATCTCGCGACTTAGCTTAATTTTACCTGTTCATTTATTATTTATTATGTATTTATTCATTTCATTTATATGCTGAAGGGACCCAAGGTGACTCGCAGATTGAAAAACATTACGATAAAAATTTAAAACACTTCAAATCATCTCTAAACAGTATAAAATTACATTTAGAAATATAACAGACATTAAAAGGCAATACCTATGCTCAATACAAAAAAACCCTGGGACAATATTTTCAATGCTTGCTTAAATAAAAGTATCTTTATCTATGTTTTTATCACTTACATTTATCTCAGTCTTTTATGTCTGGAACAGTTTCTAATTTCCACACTCTTGCGTGCATTATTCTGGCTGCAGATATCATATAAAATAGCATCCTTCCATATTATAGCTTGACTAGTTTTCAAAGCTAATCCAATGCTAGAAGTAGGACTTTGGGAAAACTATCTCTTCCAAAGTTAGGAAAACTATGGTTTCCCTATAAGACGACAGGTATGCTGTCAATAAGCAGTAAAGGCGATTTCCAATGTTGGAAGTAGGACTACATAGGGCCAGAGCTCTGAAAAGTGGCTGTGTCCACACTGCAGAAATAATCCATTTTGATACTTTAACTGCCTTGGGTCAATGCTATGGGATCCTGGGATTTGTAGTGTGTTGTGGCACCAGAGCTCTCTGACAGAGAAGGCTCAGTGTCTCTCAAAATGACAATTCGCATTGAGCCAGGGCAATTAAAACAGTCTCAAACTGGATTATTTCTGACATTCTGGTATGAATTCTGTCCCTGAAGAAGAATGGTTAGTTCCGTTATGTTCATGTAATAAAACTTTTTGTTATCGGCTTACTTTTTAGTGATTATGGAATATTACATAACCTCATCCCGTATTTTGTTATCCCAATGTCTCAAGGAAATATGGGTCCAAAATGGGAATCCTGTGTCCCTAATCCCAGCAGATGTGGAAGGACCACTGTACTATGGCATAAACGATGCATATATGTATATGCATGGATGATAATGACAAGATGGTCTGTGAACATAAAGGAGGAAGGGGCTTTTAAGCAACAAGAGGCTGAAGGCAGAAACATTTCATCCACTCCCATTGACATTTTGCTGGAGTGAATGACAACTCAGCATAATGTTGAGGTCATATGAACTCACAATGGGAGATGACCTGCATTGCCCATAGCATTTCATGATGCATCCAGTTGGCCTTTGGCCTTTTGAGTAGCCAACATGGCTGATTTCCGTGGGCTTTGCGTCCTGGGTTTGGTCTGGCTATGGTTGATCATAACAAATCAAAAACTTGCAGGGTCCTGCGATGTGGTCGGGGATTCAATGTTGAACACCAGATTAGCCTTCTTTATGCTCAGCATTCTCTGTTTCCTGGTGAAAAACAGGCGCGCCTTGTACACCTTCGTAGAAGCAAATATGAATGCCTGGTTCCCTAACGCAGAACAGGACGGCCGTGCACAGATAGACGTGAGCATTGCCCGTATTATTATTATTATTCACACAATCACTTGCAATTTCCCCTCCGCATTTGCGGCTTTCACTTTTGCGGATTTGATTATTCATGGATTTTATTAATCTGTTCTCTCCAGGAATATCTAGGTCCTCCAGAGCAACTCTATGCTCAACTTTAACCAAAAGTGCACTGAAGGACCTAGAGATTCCTAGAGAGGACACTCAACTAGGCATTTGTAGCTCCTCCAGGGCAATTCTATGGTCAATGTCTGGCAGATGTTGACCACAGAGTTGTACTGGAAGACCTAGAGATTCCTAGAGAGGTGTTCTCTCAGGTAAAAACATATTTTTTTTGTTATTTGTGTTTTTTCCACATTCATGGGAGTCTTGTGCCCCTAACTGCACAGCGAATGTGGAGGGAATATTTTGATTCCTATTATGCAAAGTGCTGTGCAAATTTTACAGTGCTCTATAAATACTGTACATATTCATGATAATAAATAATAATATCTCACGATGGACAATCCAAATTCAAATGAGAGATCGATAGCAAATTGACACAGAATTGATAGGAAATGCATAATAAAACTGTTACAGACTGCCAAAATAAAGCTGCTTCGGGTCTCTTTGGAGATATGCTATTTAAATGATGCATGCATCCTAAGAATCCGGAAGCTGCACCAAAGCTGCCCTCCAGTGCTTAGGAATGGAGTGTGGCTTTGGCGTGACTTCCAGACTCTTAGGACCTATGCATCATTTAAATAGCATACCTCCAAAGAGACCTGAAGCAGCTTTATTTTGGCAGTCTGTAATAGGCCGCAAACCTGGAAATTTACACTGGAAGTTTACATTATAAGAAAAGTAAGAAAATTTTACATTAGTAAGAAAAGAAAACCTGCTCATCTATATACTCATAAACAAGATATGTTTAGTCACAGATGCCTAAGCCTCTTTGTCTGTATGATTGCATAACACCAGACTGAGTCAGACTTTAAAAGATATGTGCCACAAGCCATTTTAGCTAAAGAGCAAGATGCAGTGGGCTGGTTTCTCTGCAATTTGATGATCGTGATTTGAACGTATATATATTTTAAGAAGAACAAACAACAATGGAAAGAATCAAATAGGGAGGAGGTGGTTGCTACAGTGAAATCTTGCTATAGGAAAAACTGAAATGCCTTTCTTCTAAAGGTACTCAGGAATGCAGCAGAATGCAGAACTGGGGCTTGGAAAAACTACAGGTCCCACAACCCATATTAGGAGGAGTAGCTATTACCCCAGAGAACAGGATCAAAGTTCAAAATTACCCGAATAGACTAGAAAGCTGGGCCAAAGCTAACAAAATGAAATTCAATACGGAGAAGTGTAAGGTACTGCACTTAGGGCGGGAAAAGGAAATGCATAGATATAGGATGGGGGACACCTGGCTGAACGAAACTACGTGTGAAAGGGATCTAGGAGTCCAAGTAGACCATAAGTTGAACATGAGTCAACAGTGCGATGCGGCAGCTAACAAGGCCAATGCGATTTTAGGCTGCATCAATAGAAGTACAGTGTCTAGATCAAGGGAAGTAATAGTGCCAATGTATTCTGCTCTGGTTAGGCCCCACCTGGAATACTGTGTCCAGTTCTGGGCACCACAGTTCAAAAAGGACATTGAGAAACTGGAGCGTGTCCAAAGGGTCTGGAAACCATGTCCTATGAAGAATGACTAAGGGAGCTGGGGATATTTAGCCTGGAGAAGAGAAGGTTAAGAGATGATATGATAGCCTTGTTTAAATATTTGAAGGGATGTCATATTGAGGATGGTGCAAGCTTGTTCTCTGCTCCTCTGGAGAATAGGATATGGAACAGTGGATGCAAGTTACAGGAAAAGAGATTCCACCTTAACATTAGGAGGAACTTCCTGACAGTAAGGGCTGTTCGACAGTGGAACACACTCCCTCAGTGGAGAGTGGTGGAGTTTCCTTCCTTAGAGGTCTTTAAGTAGAGGCTGGATGGCCATCTGTCAGTGATGCTTTGATTGAGAGTTCCTGCATGGCAGTTGGTTGTACTGAATGGCCCTTGTGGTCTCTTCCAACTCTATGATTCTATGATCCCCTATTCAACATTGCCACTAGACAATTATTGGAGCCTTAGTTCGAATAATAATAATAACAACTCTGCTAAATTGATTATAGGGGACCACAAGAAACTTCCATTTACAACTGACCCTCCACATTTTGCAGATTTGATTATTTACTGTTTTGATAAATGTGTTCTTTCTAGGAATCTCTAGGTCCTCCAGTGAAACTCTGCCAGATGTTGACCATAAAGTTGTGGTGGGGAACCTAGATGTTCCTAGAGAAAACACTTTTCTAGGCATTTGTAGGTCCTCCAATATGTGTCTATGATCAACCTCTGGCAGATGTTGACTATAGAAATGCACTGGAAGACCTGGATATTCCTAGAGAGGTGTTCTCTTAGTTTAAAAAGAATAGTGGGGTTTTTTTATTTGCAATTTTTGCATAGTCACAGGGGTCCTTCACCCCTAACCTCAGCAATATGGAGGGACCACTGTCTACTAATGATGATTCCAACTGAGGGATTGTTGTGCCTCCCTTTTCATGTAGTTTATACACAGTGTTGTCACCAGCTTCTATAACTTGTTGTTGTTAAGTTACAACCCCATTTTAGGTTTTTCCTGGCAAGATTTATTCATAGTAGGTTTGCCAATGACTTTCTCTGTGGCTTGAGAAAGTGTGAATTGCCTGAGGTCTCTGGTGGGTTTCCATGTTTGAGCAGAGATTTGAACCCTGATCTCTAGGAGTCTTAATCCAACACTCAAACCACTATACCACACTGGCTCTCTTGACTATGACAGGGTTTATACTAAGGTACATGACCATGGAGTCGTCTTTGAGAACGCTGGCTCCCTTGGCTCAGTAACGGAGATGAGCACTGCCCTCTACAGTTGGGCACGACTAGACAAACTTGTCAAAGGGGAAATCTTTACTTTTTTATATATTAATGTGGGGAAAGTGTGGCCCATAGGCTGCATTTAGCCTCCAATATTGTTTTTGAGGACCCCAAGAGCCCCCAGCAATCCTCGATGCTCTTGTTTGCTTACAGTGCTCAGATTTTACATATTTGAAATGCTCTGAATGTACTTTAATTTGAAAAGAGTGTGCCAGTCAGTTGCACAAGAAGACCTCCATCTGGATTCATCTGCATCTCAAAGTACTGGTCCATCTGTGTGGATAATGCCATTTAGACAGTAGGCGGCACTGGACATAGACCTTCGAGGGATTGTTAACATGACCCAATTCACCCACCTCACTGAATATAGGTTCTGCAATGCAGGACCCAGCTACAGCATCCCTGGTAGATGGCCACCCTTGACTTAGAAACCTACAGCAATGGAGCATCCGCGATCACTTCCCAAGTCTGTTTCACTGCAGCCTCGTTCTTACTGAATGAAAGTTCCCTCCCTTCCCAATGTAGAGCTGAAAACTGCTACCTGCAATTTCCAGTGACTGGTTCTATTTCTGCTCTTTGGTGCAATAGCTGTGTTGTTTGCTCCATCTTCTCCAGCACAACAGGTTTTCAGAGAATTGAAGATAGCGTTCATTCTCCCTTGACCTTTTTCTTTTCCTGCTGAAAGGGATACAGTCCAGCAACAGCTATTATCAATGTTTCTATCAAAACCTATGAGTCAGTCCCTTGCAACTTTTATTCTTTGTCCTATACATTCACTATACTGTGGCCTTCCTCTGTTACAAAACAGTGAGTCAGATACTTCAGACCTTCATTCTCCCTATGTGGCTTTCCCTCCACCCACTTCCACTTCTGTGAAAACCTTGTGTGTTGTTCTCATGTATGTCCCCAGGTGTCACATCATTTTGTTGCTTTGTTGATTTTTCTCCTTTTCCTCTAGAAGCAGTTTCATATCCCCGTAATTCACTTTCCTTTCAGAATACTGTAATTAACATTCTCTCGTCTTGCCCTGGCCACAGATGATATTTGTAATAAAGGGGAAACTGAACTGAATTTCCCTGTTCAAAAATTGTAAAAACAGCCCTGGAAGGAGTTTGAATCAGAGCTTAAAGAGGCAAGTTATCCCATTTCTCCCTGTTTTAGTCTTTGATTTTTCCAGATCCAGCCTAGTATCAGTCTCGTGTTTGCATCCCAGTTGTCGGAAATGGATGCATGCTCGAGACTGATATAAGGTTGGATCCATTTAGGCCAGTGGTAGGTACCTCCCTCCCAGGATCTGAGATTTCTGAGACAAAACATTAAACCTAGGGTAAGTTCCTGGTGGTGTCATTAAACATTATCCATGGTTGCTCACTGCTGCTTATTCAGACACATGCACACATACCATATTTTTGTTTTTTGGCAACTGAGAGACATATCTTAGCTAAAGGGGTTATTCACAGAA
Source organism: Sceloporus undulatus (assembly GCF_019175285.1). Lineage (NCBI taxonomy): Eukaryota > Metazoa > Chordata > Lepidosauria > Squamata > Phrynosomatidae > Sceloporus > Sceloporus undulatus. The sequence goes on from NC_056527.1 coordinate 157,726,738, forward strand.
CAAAATGAAATGAAGTGATTTTTCCTTCTCATTAGTCTATTTGCTTCTAGCCAGAAAAGGTAGCTACAATGAAGAGTTCAGGATGAGTCCTGATGCTACAATAACTAAGGGCCTGAACAGACAGGCCAAAATAAAGCTGCTTCATGTCACTTTGGAGGTATGCTGTTTAAATGACACATATATCTTAAGAGGCTGGAAGTTGCACCAAAGCTGCACTCCAGTCCTGTATAATATACAGGAATTATGGTTTGGGGTTAGGCTCCCAAAATCCCCTAGCCAGAATGGTTACTCCAGCCAGCCACTGGCCATGCTGGCTGGAGGATCCTGGAGGAGTCCAAAAAAGTAACTATTCCAAGTAGCAACGAGGTTACATGTGTGTTTGCTGCTCCATCTCTCATCCCAGTACTAAAGTTGTCAATGGGCAACTTCAAGGACTCTGTTCTCCCTTTTTATGATTGCAATTTTTAACTAGGCTTGGACCGGATGGCACACTGTCAGATGAATGACTTCTGATCTGGTTATTACTGTAAACTAGCCAACAGCCATACTGTTTGGGAATGATGGGGATAATATCACAATACACCTGGAAGGCACCAGGCTAAAAAGGCTGGGATAAACCTCTGTAATGGCTGAATTTGAATTTTTTCAGAGATGAAGTGGTTGTAAAGGAAGGTCAGTGTTAGTCAGGCTTACCTCTATTAGTGATGCCAAAGTCCAACAGCACACACAGCATAATGCTTACACTAACAAGTTCCTAGTCCTGAACAGTTTGTGCAAGTCCAGTTTCTAAAAGTGTGCAGAAACATTCAGTCCTCTCAGTCATTTCTGCATAAGGAACATACCTTCCAATATATCACCAATGAAAAAAGAGACTTGCTAACACCCCACAATGCATACCAAGGACCACAGCCAGAGGGACTCCCCTTGCTTAATGTTACAAAATACTGGAGGCTCTTCTCTACCTCTTAAAGGCTCTGTTCATTCAATTTGCAGCAGCCTGTCCTAAACTGGCTTCTGAAGTAAGGTTTGCACAAGTAATTAAACAAAATGTCCAACCTCCTTGGTGAATGTAGTGTTGTATCTTGGTGCTTGCATTCAGTAACTTTAATTATCTGAGGACCTAACCCTCCTCACTCCCAGTTCACTTGTACATGGTCCTGATCTGGATTGAGCCCCGATACCACCACCATTTACTTTTCAGAAGCAATCTACACAAATTCTTATTGTGTGAATGCATCAGTTCACCTCTCAGAGAAAAAGTGAGAAAGGCTTAAATCCTCAAAGATACCACCAATACGCATTCCACACTGACAAAATGAAGCTCATCATCAGGGATGTCCAGGCTTTTTTGTTTGCTGCTGGTAATGGTGACTGGTAACCCTTGGGGCCAGTGGAGAGCAAGATTAGTAGATCCAAAGGGTTTAAAAGAGGGCTACATCCACACTGCAAAAATAATCCAGGTTGACACCAGTTTAACTGCCCTGGCTAGAGAATGCTGGGAACTGTAGTTTTGTGAGACATTTAGCTTCCTCTGCCAGAGAGCTCTGGTGTTGTAACAAAGCTACTATTCCCAGAATTCCATAGCATAAAGCCATGGCCATTAAAGTGGTGTCAATTTTGATTATTTCTGCAGTGTGGATGCAGCCCAGGTCTATGTTTGCTACTCAGTGTGCTGCTTTGCAAGGTCTAAGTATACTAGGATACCTCTACCGCCCTTCCATTGCTGGTGAGGTAGGGAGTACCCACTGGCACAAAAAGTAAGACCATGCCCTTTTACATTTCATCGATGAAAACCTGGGCATATGGGGTCAAGCAACATCCAAGTGTGGTCAAGATGGTAGAAGTTCTTAATGAGGAAGATCTCAAACACTAGGAGAGACTGCAGCAGTTTGCTTTCCAAAGAATCATAGAATCACAGAGTTGGAAGAGACTACAAGGGCCATCCAGTCCAACCCCTTTCTGCCATGCAGGAAATCTCAATCAAAGCCTCCTTGACAGATGGCCATCCAGCCTCTGCTTAAAGACCTCCAAGGAAGGAGACTTTTGCTTGAGTCTACTGTAAAGGGTAAGATTCTGCTTCCTCCTGTCTTCTCCTCCCTACTGAGCTAACTGAGTACAAACTATTTTTGCTTTTTGAACTGACTTTGTAGCCACTGAAGTCATCTGAGGAGAATGAAGAAAAGTGGGAAGAGGAGAGAGAAACTGGAACATTTTAAGAGCAGCTGAAAAGTTGGAAAACAGGATTAATTGGGGCTGTCCCTGCTAAATCGGGGCAGTTGGAGGGAAAGTAAGGTGCGGTACAGACCGCCAGAAAAGGGCGGATTGCTGGCAGCCTAATTCCCTCCGGACAGAAGCTGCAGCTGCGAAACCACACAAGCTTCCTTCTGGAGGAAAAAGAACCTGGAAAAACGGGTTCTTTTAGCGCCGCAGGGCAGTTGTTGCGAGTGTGCCAATGGTGCACTCACGACATAAGCAATGCATGGCACCATGCAGAAGTCACATGATGCTAACATTACAATAGTGGCGCTCGTATACACGGGGTGCTGCCATTGTAACGCTGCTGTGGCATGCTATGGTTAGGGACCATGTGGTTGCTGTGCAGTCCCTAACCCTAGCAACATCGCTGCCACGCTACAAACGGCCCATCTGTCTTGGGCCTCAGACTGCCTCTTAAGTCCCTGTTCAAAGCATTATAGATCCCAACAGTACCACATAAAAGATTGATATTTACATGGACCCCAGAATGGGTAGGAGGGTTTGAGCTGGCAAAATTGAAACACCAAGACTTGTTCAGGTTATTATCAATCAGAAGTGTACTAAACAAAAAGCACTAAGAAGTATCAAAACAGAGATTGTCATTGATCCCTCCCAGGAATAATAAACACTGCCTGTGGTCTATCCAATGCACACTTATTTGAGAGTAAGTGCCACTTCCATGTAGGTATCCATTGTGCTCATAAGATTTTTCAATCTTTCAGTGATAATTGATAGGAAAATTTAATTTGGTGGGACAAAATTCTTATGGGGAGAGGAATTTTTGGTTGCTCTATAGGCACTGCCCTGTTAAGCCTAAAAGCAGAGCCAGGGGCCTTACGTGTTTGCCACTGGTATCTTCCGTGATTAGAAGCTGGAACACCAATTTTGCCTGGTTGCTTTCCTAAAATGGCAAGCTTAAGTTGATGGCCTAGAAATCACAACTTGGAAAAGTTTATGTTTTTAGCTTATAGCTTCCAGAATCTCCCAGCCAAGCAGGGACAAGGACTGTGTTGATGGAGGAGAACCTGGGTGTTGCAGTCCATAAAAGAACCTTCCCCAAGCTGTGCTGGAAAGCTACATCTCCCCTCTTGTCCCAATCTGATCTGATCTTGTATCAGTTTTTCCACTTTCATATTGTATATGTTATTGTATGAGTGTCATGGAGACCTTGGGCAAGTCATATTCTCTCTGCTTCAGAGGAAGACAAATACAACCCCCTTCTGAACAAATCTTATCAAGAAATCACCATGACAGGTTCACCTTAGGGTCACCATAAGTTAGAACTGACTTGATGGCACACATCAATTGTTGTGATTGTGTTTATTCTTCAGTCATTCAGGGCTACTCACCTGAGATGTGGTGTTACTGAGACAAATTTCTTTGGCTGCACTTATTAAGTCATTACTTTATCTTCTGCAACAGCCCAACCTAGAGACTGGCAACATGCTAGCTGCCTTTCCTTGGCTAAGGATTAAAATTCCAAAAAGGCCAGTACAGATAGGAGCATTTTAAATATTTCTATACTTTCCTGTGTTGTTTCTAACTTATGGCAATCCTAAGATAAATGTATAATGGAATTTTTTGGCTAGATTTTTTTCAGACAGTTTGCCATTCCTGAGAGGCTGAGGGACGGTGATTTACCCAAGGTAACCCAATGGGTTTCCATGGCTGAGCAGGGATCTGAACCCTGGTTTCTCAGAGTCCTACTCCAGCACTCAAACCATTACAGGTTTTAGATGACTACATTTTTGTGTATATGGTATTGTTGTTGTTGTTTTAAATAATATTGACAGTACAGTTCATCCTGAGACTAGAAAGAGAAATGTTTGTTCTAGGGCATTCTGCCTTTCATCTTTACTTGGAAATGAATTTCAGCTGTTTCTTTCTTTTCCTGATAGCAGTGGAATTCCACTGGGCAAAGAACAAGGCTATTTGCTCTTGAAAGCTAGCACAGAAACGTTACCAGTCTTCCCATAGCAGACCAAAAGTCAAGATCTGCTTCTTTTCTGGGAGCACCATCCATAAGTTAGGTAATGATAGTATTGGACCATTGAAATATGGTTTTTAAAAAATGAGGTTTTGAGTCCCTCGGAATAATTTCTCACGGTGAGCATCACAAAATGTGGGATGGAAGACAAACAGAAAGATCCAAAATTCCTTCCGGGCCATAGATCCCAGAACAGAAGATGGAGACTTAAACCCCTAATTATATGTGAGTGGGAAGGAAGGAAGGAAGGAAGGAAGGAAGGAAGGAAGGAGGGCTTTATGCAATTTTAAATCCTGTATTGTATGGAGAGCCAGTGTGGTGTAATGGTTTGAGTGCTGGACTGCAACTCTGGGGATCACAGTTTGATTCCCCACTAAACCATGAAACCCACTGGATGATGATCCAAATAAGTCGCATGCTCTCAGCCTCCGGAAGGCATTGGAAAACCTCCTCTGTACAAATCATCCCAAGAAACCTCTATAATAGGGTTGTCTTCGGGTCCCCATAAGTCAGAAGCAGCTTGAAGGCAAACAACAACAGCAACGTTGTATTCAACAGCAGCTCATTGCTTCATGCCAGTGTCATAGTGATTCTACTCTGTGTTTTAGCATCAATTTCAAATAAGCTATCCAGAGTGCAGAAGCTATATTGGGAACAAGGTTCAGGAATTTAGCCAGCTCCTTGAAAGTTCAGAGTAAAAGCAGGAGCCGATTCACTGTCACACTGAAATGGAAGCTATCAGTTGTCACTACCCATCACTAATCAGAGTTGTGGAACATGTGAGGAGCCTCCAGGGACTTCTTTTGGACCTTCTCTGACCTGTGGAAGTGATGCTGCAGGACAGGGCCAGCGAGCATGGTCTTCTCCTTACTCAGAACTAACTTGTGGGAGTAAAGGGCTGCACGGTCCCAAGATTCAACCCAATGCTTTGAGGGCATGTCAGTTTTTTGTTTTCAAATAGCTTGGTTGTTTCATAGAATCGTAGAATCATAGAGTTGGAAGAGACCACAAGGGCCATCCACTCCAACCCCGTCATGCAGAAACTCACAATCAAAGCAACCTTGACTGATAGTCATCCAGCCTCTGTTTTAAAAACCCCCAAAGAAAGAGACTCTACCATCATCTGAGACAGCATATTCCACTGTCAAACAGCCTTTACTGTCAGGTTCTTTCTAATGTTTAGGTGCAACCTCTTTTCCTGTAGCTTGCATCCATTGCTCCTTGTTCTAGTCTTTGGAGCAACTAACTGTTTGCGTGCTGAATTTTTTTTTTTGGTATCTCATAATTGTTTTGAAATATCTCAGAGATGCAGAAGGAATTGGCTGTGTGCTTGATACACAGCTATAGTGGCTTCATGTGGGACACAATTTGGGACAGCTGGCTGGCCAGCCAACATGGTACACAGTTCCGCACCAGTGAAGCAACTTTGCATTTGTTACATAATGCAAGCCAATCAGCCTTTTACAGATCCAGCTGGTCTTGAAACCCAGAAGAACAGGTCTGCCTAGACTAGTGTTATCTGCTCTGCCTCTGACTGACTGCCAACTTTCCAGCAAAAGTCTTTCCCTACACTTGATATCTGAGATCCTTGCAGATTACTCCTTAGGCTCTACTCCAAATGCCACTTAGAGCTTATTCACCTTTTACATGTGATGGCTGCATGGACACTGCCTGTCCCCCTGGTAAACCCTATAGGGGGGTGAAAGTGAGATGTTCTTCTGTAAACACAAAGGGTTTGCTGTATCCACTTAAGTAATCCCCAGGTTTTACCAGGGTCAGGCCCTGTTTTGTGGTGCTGGTGGGGGGAACACTGTCCCTTGTTTGTTTGAGGGGGGGGAGGAGGGAAGAGAATTAATATTTTCAGGTGATAATGTATCTGCACTACCCATGGCTCCATCCTACAGAGGTATTTATCGTTCTCTGCTAGTCTACTTGTCTGAACTACAGTACTGGAGCTCTCTCTTAGAAAATTCCAAGTACTTCAAACTACAAATCACAGGAGTCTAGAGGATGGAGTCATGACAGTTAAAGTAGTATGAAACTTATACAGTGCACCCTTCCCTTATGTGGGGGATTCGTTCCAGACCCCCCCTCCATGTATGGGGAAAATGCGTATGCTCAAGCCCCATTAGAAGTAATGGGGCTTATGCATGCGGCGTGCCCTGGGGCACATGCCTATTACTTCTTTCTGGCATGCCAAGGCTTCTTCCAGCGCAGGCTTCCAGTGTATGCTGGAAGCTGCGTAAGCCTTGCCCGCGTATAACCCAGGCACACTGTCTAATTACACTGAGGGTGTGTACAGACCTACACAAAGACCAAGATCCTGTAATGAAGTAGTTTTGCTTGTGGAATTGTCTTACTGCTGGCCATTCAACTTACCCCAGATTAACTGTTGAGCTAGTGCCCCCCCCCCCCCATGGTCATTCAGTGGCTCATGGAGAGTGGTGGGAGGAGGCAGGGGAAGCATTTGGCTATTTACCCATAGCTAAGTGCAGAATGCTTACATCATTTGCTGCAATCTGATGGAGTCTTCTGGAGGTCATGGTCAATGACAGAATAATTTTGTCTCTGGCTACAGGGACATAGCCAGATGCTTGTCTGATCCCCATCCCCTACATTGCTCTCTATCAGCCACAAAATAGCTGTGTGTGTGGGATCTGTAGTGACTTGGGGGGAAGTTGGGGTGGGGGTATTGCAGATGGTGTAAGGAAATAGCAGCATCTGCAATGACCCAAAAAAAAAAAAAAGACATATGCAAGTGTAAAGTGTTTTTATGCCTGAAAATGCCACTATTGGGGTGTCCATCTACATGCACAAAACATGCATCTGAGCTCGAGTCTATGAAAGCTCATGCTATCATCTTCTGTCTTTCAGTTAGGAGTTTATCACTCAGGAGGACTCCAATGCATAAACTTGATTTAAGTGGGAGGGGGTTGTTTTTCACATGATGTTCAGGGTTAACCCAAACAAAAATTAGAAATAACCCATAAAAGCAGGTAGCTTTTCAGATAACGTTTGCTTCGATGAGAAATAACGCAACATTGACCCAAATGCAAAATTGATAAAATCCATTCCTTTTTACTTTTGGGAACCGAAAGTAAAAAGGAGTGTGTTTTGTCGACTGCATTTGGATCAACATTGCATTATTTCTCATTGACACAAATGCATCTGAAAAACAACCCACAAAAGCAGATTTTAAAAATGTGTTCCAATTGTGAGTTCTAATCATTAGAAGACCAAATGGAAGGGCGGGATATAAATAAAGATTTTATTATTATTTATTAAAACAGCACCATTCATTCAGAAGAAGGTGCTCCAAGATTTGAATTGAAAAATTAGCTGGGGATGTTGCTGTGTGCTTTCAAGTTGTTTCTGACTTATGGCAACCCTAAGGTGACCCTATCACAGGGGTTTCTGGGGCTGAGAGTGTGTGACACAGACATACCCAAGGTCATCCAGTGGGTTTCCATGGCCAAGTGGGGAAGCAAACCCTCATCTCCAAAGTCGAAGTCCTGTGCTCAAACCACTACACAATTCCGGCTTTCTTGAGGCTTAAGGATGCCTCAAGGTTTGAGTGGGAAAATGAACTGGGTTAGTTGGAGGAAAAAAGAGTGAATGAAGACCAAGCATGTCCAGTTACTATGGAATGGTGACGGGGGAAGAATCTTAGCTTGAAAGGGATGTGTATACAGTCAGTCCTCCGTATCTACAGATTCTTTATCCACGGATTCAACAATACACAGTTCGAAAATATTAAAAATAAATATATACATTCCTAAAGCAAACCTTGATTTTGCCATTTTATATAAGAGACACCATTTTACTACTCCACTGTCTATAATAGGACCTGAGCATTCATGGATTTTGCTATCCACAGAGGATCCTGGAACCAAACCCTAGGATACCAAGGAACCACTATACATATTTTACTCATTTGTTAGACTTATGTTATTTTACTATTTAAATGACACACTTTATGCAACTCTGAAGTTCAATGGGCCATGCTTAGCGATATCAAGCAAGTGTTGCCCCTTGTGGCATTAACCTGGTAACATCATCAGGGCTTGCTCCCCCTGACATCACATGGTGGGAGAGTCATCCCCAGGTCTCAGATTTTGCAGCTTAAATCTCAGTGTCTGGGATAGTCCTGACCCAGCAAATCTAGTGATAGGAACCGTGGGCCAACAACATCTGGAGAGTCACATGTTCCCAATCCCTATATCCATCAGGTTTTGAGATGATACTTGTGACTCTTTGAAGGGGTACTGGAAAGAACATGCCAAACAAAGGGTAACAACTGCTCTGTTGCATATCCATACACACATTTGAGTTGGCCTGCTAAAGGGCAATACAGTTGGCCCTAAGTATCCACATATTCTTTCTCCATGGATTCAACCATCCATGGCTTGAAAATATTAAAAAAATATATATTTACAGTCTAAAAAGCAAACCATGTTTTTGCCTTTTTACACAAGGGACACCATTTTCCTATCCACTGTATTTAATGAGACTTGAGCATCCATGGATTTTGTTATCCAGGATGGGGTCCTGTAGCCAAACCCTAGCAGATACCAAGGACTATATATTTTGATGTTTCTGTTTTCTCTTTCATGTTTCTTTTTGTCTCCATGCACAAGTTACTGAACAGTTATGTTCAGGAGTCTGATCCTGTTTCTGTCAACTTTTACTTTTGCTTCTCATCTGTTCTTAATTTGAATAGTTTGTTCTCCAATGGGTCTTTCTTTCTTTTTGGCTACAGACTTCATGTTTCTTCTTTGATTGCTATTTCCAAAGCAAAACAAGAAATTGGAACACATAGATATAACCATACTTGGTGTGAGCAAGCTAAAATGGACAGGAATGGGAACTTTGCAATCAAATAATTTCATTTTAGCTTGCTCACACTAAGTGTGGTTATATCTATGTGTTCCCATTACTTCTTTTACAATTTCTCGCTTTTCCTAATTCATGCTTCTCTCATTCCATGTTACTATTCCGTATCTTATGCTGGTTTGGATTTTTTTCCAGCTCTGAGTAAAGTTAGCAGCTGAATGTCCTTTCAACATGAATCCATCTGCATCATTAGACACAGCGCTACTTGTCCTTGTCCGCTGATCTTGCCCAGTACCTGTTTGCATGCCTTCCAATCTGGTATTCTCATCATTCAGCACTATCCCTTGTTTCATTTTGAATTGTCTCATCACAGGGTTTTTGAAGCAGAGGTCATTCAGAAGTAGTTTTACTATTACCTTCTCCTGTGCAGTACTAACAAATGTTAGCTATAGTGCCATTGCCACTGTCTCTGAGAAATCCTCAACAAGTGCCATCCCTCACTACTGCTGATGCCCAATAGCTGTTTTGCACATTTAGTATGGCTCCTTGGCAAACCCTATCTGACTTGGAATACCCTACCATTATCAATGCTGCTCTCGGCATAGCTTCTTATCCCACAGGAGCACACAATCTAGAGAGGGGAAGGAAGAGTCTTGCCCTTCCCAGTAGACTTAGACAAAAGCAAACTGCTGAATCTTCTTCTAGATTGTGTGTGTGTGTGTGTGTGTGTGTTGTTTGCCTTCAAGCCGTTTTTGACTTATGACAACTTTATGGTAAACTATCATGTGGTTTCTTGGCAAGTTTCATCAGAGGGGGTTTGCCATTGCCATCCTCTGAGGCTGAGAGAATGTGACTTGCCCAAAGTCACCCAGCGGGTTTCATGGTTGAGCTGGGAATCAAACCCTGGTCTCCTGAGTCATAGTCCAGTGCTCAAACTACTACACCATGCGTGTATATTCTTCCTATAATAGCTTTTCTCATGTTGACCACACTGTGATGTTCCTTGGCCACAAGTATCTTGGTTTTGATCTATGAAATATTACCGAGTATAATAACTGAGGACTGGACAGCCTTTCAAACAGAGGACTGTCCCCTGTGAAACAGAACAGCGGGCCATTGTGACCTTGGATGACAGAGGGATGACTGAGCAAGATTCTTGACTTATTTGCTGCCATAAACAGTAATAGGTCACCAAGTGCCATTCAATTCACTTGGGTCTTGGCTAGCTGATTATATTACTTTGGTTTCCACTGCACTAGTGAACATGAGTGGAAAAGTCCTCTCTTGAATGGTCCAATTCCAGTATCATCACTGAACGTTTTGTTGTTTGTTTGCATAGCAATCCTAGTTAATATATATGTGGCTTCTTGTGCCACTGGTCTATTTCTCTCCTGACATGCCTTCTCCCACCCTTTAGCTTAGTGAATTTAACAGACAAGGAATTTGAAATCAGAAAAATGTGAGACCAAAGTGGATCCTTGCAGGGGGAAAAACCCATACTTTAAAATGTTCATAGGGTGTGTGGAACATTCCACTTAAAAAGAGAGGAGAAGCTGGAGCTCAGTGGTAAAATGTAAGCAGTTTGAAAATTGCCACCCTTTTTAGCAGAGCTTTGATGCCAGGGAGATATTCAATAGATAGCCCTGTGACATTTATTATCCATTCTAGAAAAGTTGAATGATAGAATTTCAACTTTTCTTGCAAACGTTAAAACATGAGGTGCCTGCAGGGATGGGGAGGAAGCTGGCAATCATAAATACCTTCTATCAGGGAGTATATCCCTCAGGGTAAAAATGCTATTCCTTTTCTATCCTGGTACACTTAGGTGCTGTACAAGTCACACCCAATGGTTGTAATTGTGAAATATTAAACTGGATTCTCAGCACTGAAACCCTAATGATCGCAAATTATGTTTGCCTTTACCTGGCTGGGGATTATGGGAGTTGAAGCCCAACATGTCTGCAGGATAGTAGGTTGGGGAGAAGCTGGTGTAGATTTTGGCCTAAATCTAAGTGTTAGCCCAAACAGAGTAGACCTACAGAAGCAGTAAGGCATACATAAAGGTTGAGTTACTGTTCAGCAATCAATTAAATGGTTCTACTTTAGTTAAGACTAACAAAACAGTTAGGCATGGCGTAGTGGTTTGAGTATTGGACTACAACTCTGGAGACCAGGATTCAATTGCTCACTCAGCCATGAAACCAACTGGGTGACCTTAGGCAAGTCCCATGCTCTCAATTTCAGGAGAAGACAATGGGAAACCTCCTCTGAACAAATCTTGCCAAGAAAACCCGAATGCCAACAATAACAGCAACAAATGGCCAATAATAGCCAAGATGTTGCATAAAGTCTGCACAATGTAAATTTCAGCATTAATCAGAGTTACTCGCTGATTATTACACAAAACTTGTGTCCAATAGCAAAGTTGCCCAACTAAATGGACATCTGAATGTGTACCCAAATGCGTAACCGTCTGAATGCTCATTCATATGTGCATCCATGAACAATTTCACTGAATGTACAATTCTGCTTCTGCAACCTTTACCTTAATGCAGATATTTTACATGTTTAAGATGTCCAACAGGAGTCTGATCAATTTGTGTTTCCTTTGTCCTCTCCCCACCCAACCAAAGAAGGAACAGCAACTGACATTAACAGCGAAGGCCCATAAATATAAGCACCAGTTGAGTTTCTTGGGACTTCATCCCAGGCAAGTGTGCATATAGCAACAGCCTAAGAGTAGGTGTTTCAATCGGTGCCATTTTTTCACCTCTGTATGCCATAGCACACCTCTTTGGAGCAGCCCTTAAAGCAGTTGTTGTTAATGTGTAGTCCTCCAGATGTTTTGGACTACAGCTGTCCATCATCACTGATATTGGACATGGGATTTGGAGTCCAACTGTACCTGGAAGGCTGTTGGTTTCTCATGCTTGCACTTAAACTGAAAGGTTCTAGTCCAAAATTGAGTGTGGTTCCTTTTGGGGGGTGCAAGAAGGGGAGTAACAAACTCCCAGAAGCCTCTGGTTGGGACTAGTCTAGTCTTTCTTTTGCCATGATGTTCCTTCTGGTGATTCTTCATCTTGACATCATAAAGGATACCAAGGCATTTTAAATGGCTTTCCACCCCCACAGTGTTGGGAAAGAGAAGGGGAATATTTTTTAAGGGCTGTGTGGGATCTAGTTCCTTTTGCTCATCAACCAAATATGCAGCTGGGGAACAACATGGGACTGTACCTATGACAAAGATGTTCAGCATGGAAGTTCTCCTACACATATTTATACAGGGATTGATTGCAATTATTCCTTAATCTAATGGTGTGTTAACTGGCAATATGACAGCTGAAGATTGTGATCTCCAGACCAGCTCTACCAGGGTTCTCGATTCTGTGCTAACATGCAGCTTCTAACACATATCTCAACTCAGAAGCTCAGACTGAAGTAAAGCAACAAATGACCCTTCCCCACGCAAGTCAAGGTGCATAATACCCAAAGGGAGGCATGCTTTTTTGGGCACCAAAACAGACAATCTCATAAATCCCTGGCAGCAAAAAAACAGCAATCACAAAGTAAATGCCTAACCTTTGGATGCCTTTTCATGACATCTATACCTGCTGCCTAAAATGACAGCCTCACCCTGTTTAATGGTAGGACCGGCCCTGGCAATACATAGAAATCATGAGAAAAGCCCTACAGATGCCCTTTTTTGGTTATTTTCCACAGGAACTAGAAAGCCAACAAGTGTCGCATGCAAAGAGGTGAATTGTTTCTTACATTTGGTCCAAGGAGATTCTTTACCAGAATTCCAGTCAGCAACTACATCTGCAGTACAGAAGGGATAGGGAAAACCAGAGGAAGTGGAAATGTGTAGCCGTAGGAATAAGTTGCTTTGCCAGAGATATTTCCTGGTACTTCTGGGGGTGGCTCAGAGACATACAGGCCATTTGTGTGCTTTCCTGCTTTTGTTCTTAGATGAGATCCTAGTGATGCCTGGATTGGTGTGCTCTTTTGATGAGGCTGAATTGGTCTTCTGCTATACTTATCCAGCCCAAAGCAGTACTGCCCTTGGATAAAACAGAGCTGTTCATTTTCAAACTGGTGAAACACCACATCTCTTTCTGAAATACTACGTCTTTGACTGAAAATCAAAGCACACCATAAAAATAGAAGAGGCCTGCTGAATCAAATCAAAGGGCTATCCAGCACCCTGTTTCCCAAAGACAGGAATGTATCCATTACTGACAAAGAGGAAATGTGTCATCAAACAAGAGGACAAAAGAGGAACCTAGTTTTGCACACAAATTCCATATTGCATAACAGTATCTTTTTTTAAGTGGAGTGGTGAGATTAAAAGATAGTAAACAGACAATATGTAAATGTGGACCTATAAATGCAAATTTAGGAATAAAGGCTAGCAGTTAAATAGAAATATAACACGTCTCCACAGTGGGGACAACTGTGGGCCTGGTGGCCAGGTTTTTCTTATGAGTCTTCATCTGTAATGGGCTTCTTATGGTTGTTCATCTTTAAAAGAGACATGGGACTATATCGCACGAGAAAAGAAAGGCAAAATCAAATGTGAGAGTAGTGGCTTTCTCTGTGATGTTCTGCATAATGTCGTATATGTCTGTTTATTTTATTTATTATTTATTATATGTATCTGTATCCCGCTCTTTCCCCAGGATGTACAGCAGCTTCTCCCAAGGAGAGTGCCTTTTGCTCAACAGGAAAACGTACCGGTAGTTCAGGTATAGTTTTGAAGAAATCACTTTAACATGCTGCTAAAAAGTTCATTTAAAAATATTGGCTGAGATCTTGCGTGGGACACATAGCTACAATGTCATACGCTGCATCTGCACTGCAAAAATAATCCAGTTTGATTTCACTTTAACTGCCATGGCTGAATGCTTCAGAATTCTGGGAATAGTAGTTTTGTGAGGCATTTAGCTTTCTATGTCAGAGAGCTCTGGTGCCACATGAAACTACAGTTACCAAAATCCCATGCTACTTGAACCACTGCAGTTAAAACGGGGCCAAACTGGATTATTTCTGCAGTGTGGATGCAGCCATATCTATACTCCGTCTCCTGATCTGACTCCCTAAAACCCATCTGAAAAGCCATGCAGCCACATTGAGTGAAGGAATTCTATAGTGATGGAAAATGAGACTTTGAAGCATGATGCATCCAACCTCCTCCCACCAGCAAGCAGTGGTGTGAAAAGGAGTTGTGACAATACACCTGCTTTTGCTAGTTGCACCATGGTTCACTAGCAGAAGGGGGCTGAACGCACCATCCTTCAGCCCTCTGTTTAACAATGCAGCAGAACTCCTCCAGTCAGTATGGCTGCCTGGCTTTTAAGTTGGGTTTGGGGGTTATTTACAGCTGTGGCAATAGTGTCACAATCAGAAATATGAATCCAAAACAGTTACGAGGTTGTACATCAAGCTTATGACATTGTAACTGCCCAAGAGGATGTCAGCCATTATTTAAAGTAATTGTAATATCTAACTTATTGTTACAAAGCCAAGTAATGTTATACTACATGCTACTTTTTAATATATATATATATAATGCCATGCCTTCACTTTTCCTAAAAAAATGAGATCAAAACAACAACATAAAATCCTTGCAGTGACTATATTTGCGTTAATATATTATTTATTGCCTCTGGTGGCAAAGTACAGTATATGCTACACAAACTGTCCTGTTCCTTCCCAGGTTCTAGCCTAAAGACGTGAGAAAGATTCAACTGCCAGTCCACTTGGCTTTTATACATGTAACAAGAGTGGGTGCCATCTTGTTATTGGCCTCAAGCAGCCCAATGCCATGGGCTGGCCCTGCATCAGGACACACAATTACCCAATTTGGCTTGATGGCTGGAGCAGACCTATGCCATACATTCAGTACCCTCTTAGTGAAGGGACTAAGCAAGATCCTTGAAAATGAAGGGTTGATCACCTTGAGAGTATAGAAGTTCCATTATAAATCGTGCAATTCCAGCATCTTCACTCAACAGTTTATTGTTTAGTGGCACGACAATCTTGGTTAATATGTGTGCATGGGCATATGCCTGTTCTACTGACCTACTTCTTGCCTGGCATGACTCTTTCCCTAGCACATGCCTGTGAATTAACAAAAGGGAAATGAATTTGAAATAGAAAAATGAAGATTCAAGTGTCAACATTCAGCTTTGTTTCCTCAGTCAAGAAGTGTGGGTGGGGAACATTTGGCTCTCTAATTGGTATTTGACTGAATGTCCTCTGTCCCCTTGCTGTTAGCCATGTTGCCTGGAGTTTCTAGGAGTTGCAATCCGAAATATCTACAACCAGAGGTTCTCCTGCAGTAAGAAACCACTTTGGATATGATATCTGCACCGGGATATTCAGCAGTTATGATATGCGACATTTGAATTAGGGATGAAGGCTTTTAACGGCTGTTCTGATTGAATAATTTTAAAAAAACCTTTTATCCAGCTAAATATTATATCCCCTACTAACAGAGCCGGCATGGTGTAGTAGTTGGAGCACTGGACTATGGCTCTGGCTGTGAAAAACCACTGGGCAAGTCACACTCTCTCAGCCTCAGAGCATGGCAAACCCCCAGTGAAGAAACGTGCCAAGATAGGTTCACCAGTTAAGATTGCCATAAGTCAGAAATGACTTGAAGGCAAACAACGCACAAACACACTAAGGAGTTTATCACATGGAGGCAAATCCCATGCAGAAACGGGATTTTAAAATCCACTAAACACTCGCAAATGTGTGATTTTATCAAAACTGCAGATAGCAAGTATCATATTAAAGGAAGTGTTCTCCCCAATTTTTTAGTTCAGGCATAAGCAAGGGGATCTTAGGGCTTTCTATATAGGCAAAGGGATCTTGGCGTTTCCTCTCATTCATACAGTTGCCATACATCAATGGTGGCTTGACTGCAACTGACAATAATAACAACAGGAAAGAGCCTCTTTTGAAAGTGATGCTGGCTATATATTTTATAAAACCAAAGGAAGGATTCCCTTACTTAAGATCATCCATGTCTCATCCATCTGCCAGAGAAAGAGCAGTAGACAGAAGCAGCCATTGGTTTCCATGTCAGAAAGGCTGCTAATCTATTCTGAGGTTTAGTCTGAATTTTTAAAAGAGCTCTTCAAGGTGCTCAAGTTATTTGGGAAGAGAGGTTGGCATCCTGAATGGTTCAGACTAAAATCTACCATGCATTCACTACTCTACTAACACCAACATCTAGGAGAGGCAGGACTGGGACACGACTCACCCAAGACATTTTGCTCCCTGAGGGAAATGACAAAAATATGCTCCCCCCTGATTTTGTATGCGCTAGTCACAAGCCAGCGTTCTGTCAAGCTGTGGCTATTCTCAGCTCAGATAGTACTAGAGGGACATTTGTGCAGGCAGGCCTCTCTTTTTTCTGGGCATGGGGGTATTCTGTCATTTTCTTCTTTTTTCTCTTTGGCAGGGGAACCGGGGTTCTTTCCGAGAAGCCGCTTCATCCTCTCAGCTGCCTCCCCGTCCTCTGCTCCAAGATGACTGTCGCCCATCTCTCTACATCCAGGCCCAGCAGGCCAATGCACAGACATTGGCTTTCCCACCAAACAGATGCCTTGAAGAACAGGGGATAGCCACTGCTCAACGTCCCAGGATTCAAGTGGACCATTTCGCTGACCAAGGATACGCCCCTGGCCAACAACTCCGGAGAAGTGCCAGGATTCAGGCAAAACAGGGACTCCCTAGAAGCCCAAGGTGTTTCGGCTGCGGAAATTGACAATGTTTTGGCGAGATTATGAAACGTATACACGATCGTTCCTGCGTATCCAGGGATTCTTTCTCCACTCACTCAACCATCCACAGAATCAGCTGGAAAAGTGGGAAGATTGAGGCTTAATCAAAACTGTTCCTGCCAGATGAGGACTTTGATTGTATGCATGATTATATTAAACTGAGCTTTTTAGATTATATCTGAGTGGTGGGCTGGCTCTGACATTAGACAAAGGGAGGTAGTAACCTCTGGGAGATACTGGGAGGCAACACCATCATCATGTTGGAAGAGTGTTAAATGTTGACTTCACTGCCCTTCAGTCCCTGAGCTAACCCACTGCCTTCAGGTGTAGTGGAGGATGCTGTCCCATCATCAGTGTCGAAGAAAGATCTAACTGCCAGTCTCCCTTTATACATAGAACTGGATTAGTTGAGGTCTAGGGAGAGACCATTCAGCTCAGTGTCTTTGGCTGACCCTTTCTGTATGGATCCTGAGACCAACTCTTTCTGAGCATACATCCATTCTATTAAGCTTTGGGTGAGGAGAGCCTGTGGGCAGATGTTCTAAGGAACAAAAGATCACAGAGATAAAACATACAATTCAGAGATAAAGGCAGCTGAGTGTCAGGGCAGAGAGAGGGGATGCAGGATCTCTGCCAGAGGAGGCAGGCGAGATAAGGGCATTGTGTATCAGCTCTGCTTTAAATACAAAAAGTCAAGGAAAGTATTCATGGCATGGAAGCCGGGAGGGAAGCAATTCAGTTCCCTCAGTTTCAGAAAGGTCATCTTGATTCCACAGGCAGAAAGATGCCTGTTGGTTCATTGAAGAACAGCTAAGGGAGAATAAGTTTTAAAGTGAAGAGTGTCAGGCTGAGCTGACTGGGAAACAAGGGATGCAGAAGAGGTCTGGACGTGAGAAGTGGCAGAAAGCTAGGAGGAAATAAATCCAACAAAATCTTTCCTTATTAAAAAAAAATAACCCACAAAGAACTACTGGCCCTTGTGTGTGTGTCTGTGTGTGTCTCTGTTTAAAAGGCACCCATTTTGAAGTAGTGTTACTCCAAAATGTAGTCCAGTTTTCTTCCGGAGGTTTTTTCTTTGGACGCTGAGCGAACGTCACGAGTGTGCCATTGGCGCATTCATGATGCAAGCAACGCATGGTGATGTCTGTACGCTGCGTGTCACTTATGTCATGATGGCGGCCCCCGTGTGGACAGGATACCACCATTACAACGATGCCATGATGTGCTAGGATTAGGGAGCGTGCAGTTGGTGTGGGCTTCCTAACCCTAGAATCACTGCCAGGACGCCGCTTCCTGGCGGTATGTACCAGGCCGTTATTATTTACATTGCATTATATTATTCTTGTCTAAAGTAAACATCAACAACCTCCTTTTCAGACAGTCCTCTAGCTTTTCATGCCTTGTTTGGAATGTCCCATTTTATATTTTGGAATGTCCCATTTTATATTTTGTTGCATTGTGAAACTGGCATAGAATCATATTGCTGGAGGATGCTTCAGAGGTCACTTAGCCCAGCTTCCTGCTCAGTACAGGATTTGCAATCCAGCATGCACCAATTATGTCATCCAGTTGTATCATCATAGAAACATTGAGACTCTTAGGGTCTTTTAGTTCAGCCCCCTATCAATCCAGGAATTCACAGTTAGAGCTTCCCTGGCCATTTATCCTCTGTTCAAATACTTCACATAAAGAAGAGCCTAGCTATCATCTTCTGAAATAGCTGCTCTGCTGCTGAAAAGGAAGCTCTTCCCAATGTTTAGTCAGAATCTCCTTTCCTGTAATTTGAATCCTTTGGTTTGGATCATAGCCAAATAAACTCACTCCATCTTCCACCTGACAGCCCTTCAGATATTTAAAGATGACATTATATCACCCTCAGTCTTCTCCAGACTAAACATACTCACCTCTCTCAACTGTTCCTCACAGGGCCTGATTTTCAGATCCTTTACCATCTTGGTCGCTTTCCTCTGGACAGGTTGCCACTTGATTATATCTTTTCTATACTGTAGTATTCAAAACTGGACCCAGTAGTCCAGCTAAGGTTGTAGCAATTGGTATAACTACTTCTCGAGTATCCTGGTTGCCCTTCTCTACTGAAGTACCTAAAGCAACAGAGATCCAACATAACTATGCCAATGTTCAAAAGACTTTACCATCAGGGATTTTTCTTCATGCTTAGTTCAAATCTGCTCCTGTCTACATGTATTGGTTCCATCCCTGCCTGGAATAACAAAAAGTGAGTCCCTTCTCTGTCTTCTGCATGACAGTCTTCCAGATCTGAATGTGATGCTGGTAGAAGGATGGAAGAATAATCTGGAAAAGGATATGGCTGGCCAGCTGACTGGTAAACCAAAATGGGAGCATCCATCTCTGTAACATTTTCTTGCAGGTATCACTTCTGCACTTCAGAAGTGAGTCTGAAACCAATGTCTTGATCATTTTCTGTTGGATAAAAGCCCTCTCCTGGCCTTGAAATCCTCTAGAAAGTCCCTAAATGTGTCCATTGGGAAGCATTTGAGGGAGAGAAACAAACCCCAGTCTGTAGCCCTCTTAATGTGTCCTGGAGGGGTCAATGTGGCCCCTTAATCCCCAACAGTTACCCCCCCCCCATGCCCAAATCAATGTCATGTTTAGAAGGGCCCAAAGCATTGCCAATTTTTGTTTTTTTTTTGTATTTTGAGGCTCCTCATAACCTGAGGTCCTAAATTGGAGCTCATTTAGTTTGTACAGAAAGCTGGCACCAGTCTCTATTTTAATCTGTGCAGATTTGGAAAGTATTGAATGTGATTAGTGTCTTTTTAAAACATTTGTTGAATGACAATATGCTTTGCTCCGTTCCTTTTTTTTGTTTTTGTTTTGTTTTGTTTTAAAGCTCCAGTCTCATGATATTGTTGGCTCTGCTTTCCACTACACTGATACATTCACCTGAAACCCTGTATCGAGTGGCAGCATAAGAATGAGACGTACTCAGTGTTACCAAACCATTTGAAGGCCGGGCCTTTAACACAATTAATATGGAACAGCTTGGCTGGGCATGGGATCCTGGCACGATTTCGAGGAGTCACACATAGCGCATAGACGAAAACCAAAACAGCTGCAGCAAAGGCTTACTTCTCAGAGGTGGGGAAGCTTTGGTCTTCCAGATCTTTAGCACTTCAAATCCCAGAGGTCTTCACTCTCATGGATAACACAACCTTCAACTGTCCCTCCAGTTTTGCAGGTAGTGTTTTGATTCATCCTGTTATCCCACTTTTCCAGGCGCTTTTAAAACGTCCCAGTTTCTATTGCCGCCTCCTGTTTTACTCCCTTTAACCTTTTGTTTCAACTGCTGCAAACTGTGTTCAAAGTATTTTGCTCTCAGTTAACTCAGCAGTTGCAAGAGGAGAGAAGGGGCCAAAATCATGCTCTTCCCAGTAGATTCAGGCAAACCAAACTGCTGCAGCCTCTCCTAGTTTGAATGTTTTTTCCTCATTAGTAACATCTGCCATCTTGACCACACTCTGATGTTGCTTGGTCACAGGTAGCCTGGGCTGCATCCACACTGCAGAAATAATGCAGTATGATACTACTTTAACTGCCATGGCTCAAGGCAATAGAATTCTGGGATTTGTAGTTTTGAGAGATAATTAGCCTCCTCTGTCAGGGAGTGCTGGTGCCACAACTACAAATCCCAGAATTCCATAGCATTGAGCCATGGCAGTTAAAGTAGTGTCAAACTGGATTATTTCCGCACTGTGGGTGCAGCCCTGGTTTTCATCTGTTGAATTTTGGAGGGTATGGGCTAATGGTATGGCATTGGAGGAGATGTAGCCCAAAATATACAAACGTTCCACACCTCTGCATTAAGAAGAGTGAGATAGTCATCTGAGGCAGCAGTTTTGGGCTTGTCATGAAGCACTGAAAACTATTTGTCATTGACAGTTATTTTATTGCCAGTGATGGCTTGTGAGATTTTCTGCTTTATGCACTCACATTACTTCATTGGCTTACAAGTACTGGGAAACAACATTTCTGCTCTGACCTAAGCACCAAAATGTCTTAGGAGGACTGAGATGATAATCCTGTGGCTGGATGGTCCTGGTTTAAACTGCAGACAGAGGCACTCGTGACTGGACATTTTTCTATTTTTTACAGACCCCCCCCTCTCACATACACACGCACGCACACGCACACAAATCAAGAAGGATTCTCACCTAGTGTTTCCTCTGAACGTTAATTTCCTATATAGGAGGCATTCTTATATGGAAGAACATTCAGTTATGTGGGTCTCCCCTTCCAACATTTGGACATTGTATAGCACTGCAGAAAATGGCACTCTCAAAGTGGGGTACCAAAGTGTACCAAACTGTTCTGTTGTTGTGTGCCTCCAAGTCATTCCCAACTTTTAGTGAGCCTAAGGTGAAGATGTCATGGAGTTTTCTTAGAAAGATTTGTTCAGAGGGGGTGTGCCTTTGCCTTCCTCTGGGGATAAGAGACTGTGACTTGCTCAAGGTCCCCAAGTAGATTTCCACGGCTTAGCAGGGATTTGAACCCTGGTCTCCAAAGTTGTAGTCCAGTGCTCAAAACATTACACCATGCTGGCTGTGTTTTCAAATGTACCAACCCAAGTTTATTGATTTATTGATTGATTCATTTTTGGTCTAAAACTTCAAGAAACCCCAGCCAACATGGTCACTGGAAGTCAGCATGCTTTCCAGGAGTGATAGTCCAAAAAAGGAACTTTTCCAAGCTCTGGCCCATCTCCACCTTCCTTTGGTGGAGAAGAAGCAACCCTTTGTGGCAACAACAGAAGAGCTTTTCCTTTTACTCAAGGGGTTTCAACTCCAAAGCCAAATTCTGTAGCCAGTTTGATGTGGCCAGTTCTCATTACCTTCATGTGGGTGGGAGTCATATGAGAAAATATGCCAGGTTTGGAATTTTTGTCTTGGATATTTCATTAAAACGCAGCACTTTGGCAGACTATGTTTTTGCCAAATTACTGTTTCTCAATTTAGAGAAACAAGGCTCATGTTGCATGGAGAATCTTCTGATCTAAGAAGCCAAGCCAGAGCTGAACCCATTTGACTCTGAGTCTGTATAAATATTCCTCTTTGTGTCCTTTGGAAGAGGCAGTGTGTACTTATCTCATTTCCTCAACAGAGCAAGCAGCCGGCACCACAGAAAGATGTACTGAGTAGAGACTGCCATAGGCATACTGTATATTCAAGACTAATGGTATATTCAGAATGGCACGAAGCACTGAAAAACATAAAAAGTGACTGCTGTGTTAACAATTTACTAAGCAAACATATTATTGGAAGGGGGCTGGTTGGGCTAAATTGCTTTTGCAGTCATAAACCATCACTTCAGGGGGTGGCTGTTTAAGCTATTCTTTTTAAACATCTACATGGGGTTGAAACTTGGCAAACTCTGCAAGCTATTTTTTTTTGAGGGGGGGATGATAATAATAAGGTTAATGATTTTCAAACATTATAAAAGTTGGTCTGACCCTGTCCCTGCTACAGGAAAAGGTATTGTTTAAGAACATAATAGAGATCTGTTGTATGTTTATATCATTTAGTGGGTACTTTTATTTTTTATATAATTCTTTTATTTTAAGGTGATAGATGTATTAAAAACAAGCGAATGAATGCAGCATCCCCTCCTGTACAAATGGGGCACTGACATATATCAAGAATACACAAAGAACAACAAGAAGGGTATGAAGTTTATTATTTAAAGCAAGATCTGTTTAAAAGGAGTAAATACAAAAACAATGATGTCTGAGGTGTGGTTAAAAATGTGTAGAGGGAATAAGACTGGTTTCAAATTATGTAGTGTTAATACAGAAGAGCTGACAAAAATCTATCTGGACCCTAGGTACTTTGAGTACCATTTTTATTAATACTTTCCAACTATTCTGATTTGGCGGAGATAGTCCCAATTCATCCTGTATCATCCTACTTTCTCAACTCCTTTAAAAATGTCCCAGTTTCTTTCTCTTCTTTGCATTTCCCCCTTTTGTTCTCAGTGTATTGCAATTACTTCAAAGTGAATTCAAAATGCAAAAGTAGTTTGTTCTCAATTAACATGGAGTAGCGGGAGAAGAGAGATGGGGATGGAGTTTTGACCTTAGTAGTCTCCAGCAAAAGCCAACTGCTGCAGCCTCTCCTAGTTTGTGCATCCTTCCTCATTGATAACTTTTGCAATCTTGACCACACTCTGATGTTACTTGGTTGCATGTGTCCCAGTGTTCATCCATAAATATTATAGGATATGATTTATTTGTTTTAGTGAAGACCTGTCATGTCAAGTCTTGACAGAAGCACCTAACATGACAGGTCTTCACTGGGAAATCAGCAACTGTCCAAATATTGTTGGGCCACTGCTTCCAAGTTCACTGCATATTGGTCGTCCTGTCTAGGACTGATGGGAGTTGCAGTGTTCTGTATGGAGAAGATTCCAATTATGAAACATAGCATAACCACTCCACAAAAATTAATAAATGGGAGCATCTGTGACAGAAATGGTGGGACCTTTGTTTTTTCTGAGACTGTCTTGCAGAGCTCCTACTGGATAGCATCAAGCACACTAGGCCAGATGGACCAATGTTCAGAGGATCAAACGTTTTTTGGTGGGGGAACCTCTGTGCTCAGAATGTGCCAACCAGCGTGGCCATTGTTTAGCCTTGAGTGCCTCTCTCTCTCTATTTCTCATGAGCAGAGAAACTGTGGTCCTTGAGACCAGCCAGCATAAAGCAACACATTCAGATTTATGGAATATCTGGGCAGAATCCACAAATTGGGAAAGTTGCTTTTTTTGTCACTAGTAGCCATGCTGGCTTTGGCATTCTTGTAGTTCCCAAAAGTAACTTTTCCAGTCATTGGCTTATGCAGGGCATCCTGTCTGGACAGACACTTTGGGGCAAATATACTAACAGCAAACTCAACTCTTAGGGTCTAGATCTTTGTGCAGTCAAAATAGTGCAGTCAAATTGGAGAGATCAGCAGGCTTGCAGAAATGCAAAAGAGTAGAAGAACCAAAAATTGTCCTGGAAGGACTCAGCATGCCCTATGGCTACGACATGCTGGCCGATTGTTGCATACCTGCCAACATTACACAGGTGAAAACGAGGACATGTGTGGCCAAGCAACATTATAATGTTAACTTACTAAGATGTGTATTACTTTATTTTTTATGTTATATTTTATATTGATGTTGGTCTTTGACCGTAATAAAGAATTTCATTCATTCATACTAAGATGGCAGAATTGTTAATGAGGAAGAACACACAAGTTAGGAGTGGCTGCTGCAGTGTACCTTTGCCAGAGTCTACACAAAATGGAAGT
This sequence comes from Sceloporus undulatus, assembly GCF_019175285.1. Taxonomy (NCBI): domain Eukaryota; kingdom Metazoa; phylum Chordata; class Lepidosauria; order Squamata; family Phrynosomatidae; genus Sceloporus; species Sceloporus undulatus. The sequence goes on from NC_056527.1 coordinate 157,750,935, forward strand.
GATCCATCTCTCCCCACACAGTTAACTGAATACAAAATACTTTTGCACTTTGAACTCCATCTACAGTACAGTTGTGAACAGGAGGGGAAAATGGAAGGTGGCAAAAGAAACTGGGATGTTTTAAAATCAGCTGGGGGGAAAATGAGACAACAGAGAATTCATCTGGATTTTCCCGCCAAAGCAGGACAATTGCAGGGTATGCTATTGGGGCACAGAGGTAAAGGAAAACCAGAGAGAAACAGAGATGGAGGAGAACCTTGTGGAGGAGGGCATGGTCATCTGGCTGGCTGGTATCTTGCACAGGAGCACTCCAAACAATGCAACATTTTGCTGCCAGCCCCATTAGATAGGTTGGAATAATGTTTAACTCAGCTTGAAGCAGGAGGAATGTACACATTGACTTTTTGTGTTTGGTTAACAGCTGCCTAGCAACTGAACAGCAAGGTCCTGAATCTCTGCCACTTGCTAGGAGAAACCACTCTGTAATCAGGTTATTAATGTCTCTGTGGAGAAAGACTAGGTACTTCCTTCTTCCACAGTAGTAAAAGCAGGCAAACAACGGGAGACCCACTTCTCAATAATGAACTACTTTCCTTTGGATAAGTGTTTAAAAGGAAGCCATGGTTTCTGGATTAATAGGTCAGGGCCTCTTAAAGTGTGATGAAGTGAGTCACCAAAGAAAAGCAAAACACCTTTCATGTATGCCCCAAATTTAAAGTATATACTAGTTTTGTGTTTGTTTGTGTGTGTGTATTAAATATACCAGAAACATTCTAAGTAGATGATGCAGTCTGCTACTTCTTCTGAACTTTGTCCTTTATCAGGATTTACCTTCTGTGTGTCTTCACATGAAGCTTTTGAATGGTGGCATCTGCTAATCTGTATGTACAGATGGAAATTTTGAAATAGTTACTAAAACCTAAATAGAAATTCACCATAGTTTTCACCTTAGTGGAGAAGACCTTGACCTGTGGGAAATTACCTTTTTGGACTATAATTCCCAAAACACTGCACCATACATGGCCAATGTCCATGTGGCTGAGGGACAGGGGGAATTGTAGTCCACCAAAATAATGTTCCTGCCTCAACCTATATGCCTACCCAGTGTGCTTTGGTACAGGTGCTAACCAGTGGCATCCCCACACTGGGTTGTGGGGGGTGGGATCTGGGGGGCAGCACATGCTCTTTCTCCCCATGCTGCCCCATCCGTTTTCTGATGAGTAAAAGGACAGGACAACTTGTGGGAGTGGGAGAGAGCAGATGGCATAGGGCTGGAAGCATGGGGGTGGTGTGAGAGGGTGGGAGTGCATGCGGGAACAGTGCAGGGGAAAGCACAGGGGAAGGGTTCATCTCAGTGTCACCCCACTTCTGGGGTGTCACCCAGTATGGACTGCACCACTGCATCCCGCTAGTGTCACCACTGGTGCTAACTGTTGAGGGACAGCTTCAAATACGTTGTTTGCTCTTATCATTTGCCTTGTTATTTTTCAGGCAGACTTACACCAGATCAGCTATTATTTCATATAAAGGAGAGGTGGCCAATTTGTGGGCTTCCAGATGTTGGACCAAAATCCTCTTAAAACCTAGCGAGTATAGTCAGTAGTGGAGGATCATGTGAACTGCAGCCCAGGGTTACAAAGTGTCTGCACTGAGATACAGGACATTTTCAAAGAGAGGGCTGACTTCTGACTGCCCTTTAGTTAAAGGGCAGTCAGGGCTAACCTCTCTGAAGCTGAACACATGGCCATTCCGTGTGATGCATAGCACCGCACTAAACTGGCACCAACTTTCCCAGGACCACAGTTTCATCAACCTGCCACCTTCTCTAATCCTCCTCTATACATTTTTATAGCATGCTTTCTTTGTAAATCGTGGTTTGCACATATCCATGCATGTTAAAGCATTGTCATCTTTTCTCTATGCCTATGTGCATTACCCTCTAATTGTCCTGGTTTTACAAGGACAGCCCCTGTTTAATCCTCTGTCATCCCCCTTTTTCAGCTTTGTTCTCAGCTTACTTTTCTGGGTGCAAAATGAATTAAAAATGCAAAAGTAGTTGGCAGTTAACTCAGTAGGTGGCAGGGGAAGGCGGGGTAGAATCTTGCTGTTCCCTGTGAGATCAAGCAAAAGCAAACTCCTCTCCCAGCTTGTATCTCCTTCCTCATTAATTGTTGCCATTTTGACTACACTTTGATACTGCTCAGTTACATGTGCTCATCTGTAAAATGGTGGAGGGTATCATCAGTCTCCTGAAGTGCCCAGTCCTGAGGGCATTAAACTCTGCCCACCATTTCCCTCCTAAAACAAATAATTAGAGAAGGAAAAGATAGGAAATACATGAAGACACTGAGCATCCATGATGAGAGACTAACAACCTGTGATGGTCTTGACAAGGCTACAGCTGGGCCAAACATGTCCTTTTCAACTATTCATTGGGCATATAATGTAAAGCTCAAAAACGACTTTTTAAAAGTAATTAGTTACACCCCTTGTGCCAAGTAAATCACTGTTACAATCATGAAATAAAGTTACTGTTATAAGAATGCATTTTGAAAGCAGATCTAGGTTCTCAAAAGTAACTAAAAATATGAATGCTATAAATTGCTGGCCCATGGTACAAAGCATAATCTCTTCACATCTATCTCACAATTGCCTCAACACCAATGACAGAGTATAAACCAAGATTCTGTACCACATGATGTTCCTCCTCTACTTCTATAACTATAAAAAATACACTAATTTACAGTTACACCAAAAAAGGATGCATGTTGAATTCATTATCTCTGCACCCTAAGGCAAGTTTCTAGACCACTGAGCCAGCAGCTATTCATAAGTTATTAGGTATGTTATGTACAAGTTGGTAGCCGTGTTAATCTCTTGCAGCATAAAAAGGAGGAAGAGAGGGGGAGAAAAAAAAACCTGTGGCAGCACCCTTAAGACTAGCTTTAACATGAACTTTCAAGGATATAAATCCACTTCAGAACAGAGCGAACAAGATTAAAATCTGCACACAGCATCTGACTTGGACCCATTCACATGACACAGTTATAGAGCTATGATCTCATTTTGCTGCCTTGGTAACATCCTATGGAACCCTAGGCTTTGCAGTTTGGGGAGGCACTGGAGTTACTTGGCTGAGAATTCTCTAAGATGCTTATCCCAGGACTCCATGGGATGTTGCCAGGGCAGATAAAGTGGAATATCATGTGAACGGGATGCAGAACTGCACCTTTCCATGGGCTGTATCCACAGTCTGGCTGGCCTCAAGTAATATTTTTTATCATCCTCTGAAAAAAGCCATGTTCTTTTCTTGGTGGCGTTTCCTTGTTCTTGTTTGTGCCTGTTGACCTACACTGAGCCACTGCTGCTTTTGTGTCATTCGTTGCTCATACCTTTTCAATGACCCCACTGGTTTTCAGCCGTTGCTTGTGTAGGCTACCCATGGCTTTCAGTCCTCCTGGTGCGTGAAACTGATTTCATAAACACAATCAGTTGCATCATTAGGCAGGAAACCTTCCTCTTCTCTGGATTTAGGTCTGTACTGATGAAATGATGAAATAAATGAAATAAATTGATAGAAGATGTGATTCACTGGTCTTGCAACTACATGCAGTCAGTGAGACAAGCAGTTGCAAAACCAACAAATTGCATCTTCTATCAATTTTATTTTTTCAAAATTGATAGAAGATGTGATTCATTGATAATGATTTTGCAACTCCTTGCTTCAGAATGCACAAAATACATGCTGCAGGCTTTCAAAGCTCCACCAGCTTCTTCTGAGATCCAAAACGTCTCTATCCTTTTTCTTTTACCTCTGTGATTCTTAACACTTTCCCCTGATGAAGAAGCCAGTGGAGCTTTGAAAGGCCGCAACATGTGTTTTGTGCATTCTGACTGGCCGATTTAAGGTATCCGTGTTTTGTGGATTTTGGACACAAATCTCAGGATTATGAAGCTTAGTTCACTGAAAACAAGGAAACAAGCCACCCCAAAGAGGAGATGGTTTAGTTAATCAAGCATTTTGAATACCCCACAATGATGTTTATTCTCTTGTTTATCAGATGTTCCAGAGCTCTTACAAAACACTGCAGTAAACACCAGTATGAGGCTGGTACCCTTCGAGTGCCCTAAGCTCCAAAATTGCTAATGAAGAGGTCATTAGCCAGTCCCATGAGGTGCTCTGCCAAAACCGAGGGGCCTTAAATTCATTCCCTGCTATGCAGAGCTTATTAATGAATGTTATATAACCCTTGTTTACTTCTGCACAGGGGACACACAGCTTTTTTGCTCATGCGGGTAGATCGCTAATGATAATCAATCAAAGCTTAGCATGTATTGAGCAATGGCGTCTAACACTTGGAAACTGCCAAGCCAGCCATCATAGTAGAAAATTACCTAGTCTGAAGGATAAAAAACCCATCTAGAAGGCAACTTCACATATGCATCTATGCAGGTGACCGTAAGAAGCCATTTTATACCAAGTAGCACAATTGGTCAGTTTATGTGTGCATTGTCTATTCTGTTTCAGTAGCTTTTGCAAGATGGCAAGTAAGGACTTTTTCCAACCTCATTCAGAGTTGCCAGGGATTGAATCTGAGACCTATTCAGAGCTTGGGAAATGTCCTCTTCTAGACTAATAACACCCAGACTCCTTCATTAAGTTCAACATTCCCACCATGCTGCTATTTTGTTATATTATTTCTCTTGTTTTTATTGCATACCCTGCAACTGTTGTGATTTGGCAGAGACAGTCCTGAGTCCTCCAGTTTTTCCTGAAGCAAAAAAATTTTTTTGTACTCAATTAAGTCAGTGGGAGAGAAAGAAAAGGAGGGGGCTGAATCTTGCCTTTCCAACGGGCTCAAGCAACAGCAAACTACTGCAGCATTTTCTAGCTTGTGTGTTCTTTCCCATTACAGGTTGAGTCTTTTTTAACCATGGAAATCCTAGGGGCAGAAGTGTTTCTGATTTTTTTGGATTTTGGAATATTTGCATATCCATCATGGGATATCATTGAGATGGAAACTAAGGGGCTCGGCAGATTGACAGAAAGGGGTGGCCGCCATGATGACAGAGTCCGTACAGACTATGGTTCCAGAACGTGCAGCTGGTGCACTCTCTGGAACGCTAGAATCGGCACAGGCACGTTGCTCCCTGCCCGTATCCATAGATATACTTGGAAGCACTAAAACTCTTGAAATGAATAGCCAAATAAAATCAAACTCTAATTGTGTGTTTTTCAATTCTTGTGATTTTTGCACTTGGTTTCTAACCATAAAATGACCTGAAACACTTTGCTAAAAAAGCAAATATAGGGGATGTACAAACAGCCCCTGCTGGCCAGATCGGGGACGCAACCACCACATGTTGCATCCCTGATCCGGTCTCCGTAGGGCAGAGAAAGGAGGAGCAAAATGCTGTAGCGCACGGCTTTGTGATGCCCTTTTGGTGCTGCATCTTGTAGATGCAGTGCCAGGGTCATTCCATTATGCCGCGTGCCATCTAGAACCATGCGTGGCATCATGGTGTCCAGTGTGTGGATGCTCTGCTGTGAATCCGCCCACAGGCCGGCACTTTGTGCCAGTCTGTACTGGGCCTATATAGTCACCAAATATGAAAATAGTAACCAAGAAAGAAAATAAACAATGGCCATGAATGATTGCTCATGACAGATATATTCAGAATTATCTCTCTTTGTATTGAACAAGAAAGAGGTGGGGCAGATACAAATGACTTGAGTCCATAAGCCAGGGTATTATCTTTCCAATCTTGTGTCCATTCCTTCCCACCCCAGGCTCTTCTCTTTTGATTCAGTATCAGCAAACACTATTATTACAACTCTTGGTGTGTGCTGTGTAATCGCTCAGGAGGCAGGCTGACAAGTGAAAACAAAGCATAAAGCGAAAACCCCCACGTATACCATCATCACCTGGGCGTTACACGTCAGCATCTTTAAACAAACACATTGCCTAGATAGTTTTGTCAGAGCCTGTGTCAAGGGTTGCATGTATATTCTCTTCATGCATGCCAAGGGGTCATTCAGACATTGGTGTTTTTAGCACAATGATGTGAATCATCTCACTCACGTGTTTATTATTCACGTTACGGAATCGCATTGTTGTACATCTCTGCAAATTTGATTGCTTACACGTGGAAGCATTCAAATAAAGAAGGAGTTGACAACGAGAAATGCATTTGGAACCCCTTTTGGGGTATGCAGCATTTTATCTCAGGTCTATTCGGTTTTATTTGCATCAGTTATTCACACTACTGATGATGTAGATCTTTTTTAAAAACTCAGGGGGAAACTGGATTAAGGGGGGGGAGTTGCAGCCTCTCCCAAATTAATCAGGTGCACTTGGGATGCGTGTGCACAATGAATATTCAACCTGATTCATCCTGGATTATTTTCACATTGAATAACTCCTAAGAGTGGGTTCAGGCATCAGGATTCTGCTCCAGAGCTACCCTGAATTCACCATGTGAGTGTCACACGTACTGGCACAAAAGCAATGTGAAGCTGGGCCAACACTGCATTAGCACAGGTACCCTATCCTCCTCAAGCAGCATCTCAAAGATCCCTACTGTTGACTATCTATGCTGTCTGACTGAAGCAGAACCAAAGAAGACCAGTGCTGATGACAAGATGGAGCTGGGGGAAAGAGACTCCCTCTTCATTCATCACATGAGTTGGTGCCCCATTCTGACCTCAGCAGAAGCACCAAAGCCAGTGAGGGTCTGCCAGGGGGCTGCTTGGCCCAAGGAAATTTTTATAGTATTGACTAGTGAGAGGAACCAAAAATAGCAACACTTGCCAGCACCAAACTGTCCCTGCGGGTGTTTGTGATGTGTGGGAAAGTGGATTGCCCCAAATCCAACCTGACCCAGCTGTACACACCTCAAAAACACCAAGGTCATCCCAGACTTTCCTGGAAGCTCTTGTGAAAACCTAGGGGTTTTCTTAGGTCAAATTAAAGGCTAGACAAAGTGGTTTTGCTGATCACACCAGGTTCGGGGTGAGTGTGGTTTTTCTCCCCTTATGTAGACATTCCCTATGGGAAAGGGCGGTCCAGTGGTTAAGACATTGACTTTGACGACTGTAAGGTTGGCAGTTTGAAACCCAAGCACTGTGTGACAGAATGAGCTCCTGTCACTAGTCCCAGCTTTTGCCAACCTAGCAGTTTGAAAGCATGCAAATGCAAGTTGATAAATAGGCACCACTTTGGTGGGAAGGTAACAGCATTCTGTGCAGCCATGCTGGCCACATAACCACCGAGTCGTCTTTGACAATGCACCACCTTTTACAGTCTGACACAACTTGACAACCTTGTCAAAGGGGTTACCTTTACCTTTACCTTTTTTAGATATGCCCTGGCTCATGCAGAGAGCCTTACAATCTATTTAATAGGTTTTGGGGGCCACATGTGGTCTGCCTCAAGTCTACACTTAGTAGTTAACTGTGCATATTTAACTGCTCACTTAGCAGTTATAGAATCATAGAGTTGGAAGACACTCCAAGGACCTTGCAGTCCAACCCCTTGGTATACCATGTAGGGTAGGCCTCAAGGCACATGCAGCTCTGTCCTCCACATCTCAGCACTTCACCTCCTCCTGGGATAGCTGCTTGCTTCATTATACTAATGGTAAGGCTGGCCCTATTTTTGTTCCTCTCTGATAATACAAGAACCTCCAGCTAAGCAAACTGAATCCTGAGTAAGTATGGAGTCCCTGAAAACTATGGAGCACATATAACAATACACTTTAGCATGGCTTTCAATCACCTTGAAATTTGTGGTGATTTCTCAGCCCCACTTTGCAGAGAGGTCTTTTTGTGTATTGTTTCTCTCCTTGGCTTGAATTAAATAATGAAAGTGACCCCACGTGTGGAAAAGCAGTCATGGATGCACTTCAAATGAATCTGTGGCTCTCTCCTGAATTGCTGCAGGAAGATGTAAAGGCCTTACAAAGCAAACTGTGTGCCAGAGCTAGTGTGTAGGGATAAGGAGCAAAGAGGGACAGGGACTGAAATGAAAGAATAACCATTCTCTGTTGTCTTCTTTGCAATTTACAGAAACTGTTTAATCAGCAGAAACAAAAGCTTAAGGGGAAAGAAGGGGATGCAAATCAAATAGGGATATCACCTTGCAAGAGACCTGCTTTCCTTAAAACCAGGTGTTTGACTTCCAATCCATAATTAGCATTAATTACAAGCTGGAGGGGGGAAAGATTTTCTGCTAAGAAAAGATCTACTAGTACTTAAAACTCCCCTGGAACCAGGATGTTCTCAGCTTTCACATTCTCAGAGCATAAATGAGCAGGTAGTGAGGTCACCTGCTGTTTTTTCCAGAATCTTTTGCTCCCACTTCCTTCTGTTTATATGTGTGCTTTCAAGTTACTTGTTGACTTGTGGCAACCCCATGAATTTAATAGGATTTTCTTAGGCAGTGAATACTCAGCGGTGGCTTTGCCAGTTCCTTCCTCAGTAATACTGGCTACAGCACCTGGTACTTGTACCATTTTCCTAGACAATCAGTTTTTTCAGTTCAGTAATGTCCAAACTATTTGCTGGGACACACACAAATGTATCCCAAGAGAAGTGCTAGTGCTCCCTGCTGCTCAGTGTTAATGAATGAAAACCGAGAGAGACCTTCTACAGAGATGGCACCTGCCACAGCTCTGGGTGATTCATGACACTTCTAACTCACACTGCTTGGAAAAGTTATCTTTGGACTATAATTTCCAAAATCCTCCAGCCAACATGGCCACATTCTTAAAATGTGGCCCTATGGTGAGTTTAAAATCCTGTAGAACAGGCACCATTGTTTCTTCTTTTGCATCTGATCAACTTTCTCTCCCTCCAGTGCCCTACTGGGTGTTTTTCCCCCTCCCTAAAATTGATTTCCATAAACATCTGAGAAAGTCACCTTGCATTTAACAGCTTCATGTGTTTCTAGAGAGAGCATTCCTGCTACAGCCACACCAGGCTGCTACATGTCTGGGAAGCGAAAGAAGCATAATGAAACGTGATGCTTTTTGTCACATTCTGGCTGCTGTTGACTTGGAGAAGGATTGCTTCTTTTAATGAAGCAAGCAACAGCCTGTGAGTAATAAGCATCTGCAGGAAAGACTTGCCTTTAGGTGGACTGGCAGGCAGCCCTTTATGGGTGTGACGACTGGAGGTGTGGAATTATTATAGCACAACCCTCCAACATTTCTCAGATGAAAATGGGGACACATGTGGCCGAGCAACATCAGAGTGTGGTGAAGATGGCAAAAGTGATGAAAGCTGGAGAACACAAAAGCTAGAAGACGTTCCGGCAGTAGTCTAACAGGGATGGGCAAGATTTTGCCCCTTCTTGTCTCTCCCTGCTGGGTTAACTGAATGTAAACTAATTTTGCACTTTGAACCCAGTTTGCAGCAACTGAAATAAGGTGCGAGCAAAGGGGGAAAGTGGGAGGAAGAGAGAGAAACTGGGACTTTTTAAAAGCAGGTGAACAAGTGGGAAGATAGAGGATTAATTGTGACTGTGCCTACCAAATCAGGACAGTTGGAGGTTGCGTTATAGGCGCATTACACATGTGCCGAAAGTACACGCTCTGTGTGTACAGTGGGGCCTCCGCATATGCGGACTTTTTATAAGCGGCTTTGAGCGTACACGCTCAAGCCGCTGGGCGCGCGCAGGGCAGAAGGGGCGGCACGTCCCATTCAGTTGAATGGGTGTGCGTGCCTGTTGCGCTGCGCGCGCCCGTTGCACCCCGTGCACCTCCGCGCCGCCGTGCACGAGCCCCATTGTTTACAATGGGGCTCGAGCATAGGCGGAAATTGCCATACGCGGCGGGATCCAGAACGGATCCCCCGTATATGGCGAGGTTCCACTGTACTAGGGTTAGGAAGGGGCGTATTACGGTTAGAAAGGGGTGTCTATTTTAGATGCCCCTCAACCCTAGTACACGCGGACGCCGCCTTTCACACAGGTGTCGCCATCTTGACGTCGTGGACGCATAGCAACTGGACGCCGCGCGGTGGAAGTGATGCTGCGAGCATGCGACTAGCGCCTCACGGCGCCACTTCTGGGGCGCAGAAAGAAGCACCATTTTGGGGCTTCTTTTTGCTCTGCGAGGAAGCCGCATGGTACGGAAGCTGTGGCTCCCTCGCGGAGCAACTGGCGGTGCCGGCAGACCGCCGCTTTCAGGCGGTCTGTAACGCGCCATACTTGGTTAGCTACACTGGTATCTTCCAACTCTATGATTCTATTATTCTAAATGTGCTTCTAAACTTACATTTCACAAATAAGTTAATGAGTGGGTACAAAACTATTTCAGTGGTGCAGCAAGCAGGTTTTTCTATCTCAACTTTGGGCCTGAACAGACAGGCCAAAATAAAGCTGTTTCGGATCACTTTGGAGATATGCTGTTTAAATGCTGCATGCATCCTAAGAGGCCAGAAGCAGCTTTATGTTGGCCTGTCTGTTTGGGCCCTTCCTTTCCTAGGTCTCAATTGTTGGTGCTGAAATCTGAAATAATTCTGATCTGGGAATCCTAATGCCAACCTGATAAAGATATCTTAGTCCTTGAAAAAATTGTCTTCTTTAATCAAGGGACATTGTGGGAATTTCAGTCCAACAAGTAACTTTTCTGAGCTCTCACTCTATAGATCTCTTCCCACTTCACCTCTGAATCTTTCAACAAATGTCTATCTTATGCACAGTGCTCTTGCAGTATACTTGGCTAATGCCCACGCCAGCTTGCTTAAAAAGATGAAAGGCACTTGGTGCATGCTCAGCACTGCTAAGCAGCAGTATTATTCAGGAATTATCTCTGGCTCTGGCAAAGTATTTCAGGATAAAGCAGTTCCAGCAAATGGGACGCTTCACCATTCTTCTGTTGAAGAAGCCTCACCAGCAAGTGCCTGAGGCAAGCTCTCAATTAAATTCAATACATACAGTCTGGTTGGCTCTGTTGTGGAGCCTTGGTTATAAAGTTGCCAGTCAACCTTAATCCTGCAAGAACAGGGAGCCCATAATCGCATGCCTTCCAGTGTGGCCCTGAAATACCAGCTTGGAAAAGTTATTTTTGGAGGGACCAATGTTTGCTGAATACCCGTGAGAGATTTGGGAAGTTCTGGTCCAAAAACGTAACTCCTCTAAGCATCTGGGGTTTCCAGCTTGCAAAGACCACATTCCAAAACTTCCTCTGCCATTTGTATGGTCACCAACCATCCTGGCTTTCGGCAACATCTTTCCTCCTGTCTTTGCCTCAAGTCACCCCATCACCATAGCCACAGGTTTTCCATTTCCATGACTACCCTAGAGGTCTCTTTTACACTATGCAGTTACAACACTTTGATATCATTTTAATTGCCAGGCCTATATCCTATGGAATTTCTGGGATTTGTGGTTCCAGAAAGCATTTAAAGGTTTCTAGTGCCTCAATAAATGTCAACTCCCAGGATTCTGTAGGATGAAACCATGGCAGTTAAAGTGCTATAAAATGTGTAATGTAGAAAAGATCACATTGGAGTTTATCAGGCAAGGGAAATTGGAAGTATAATCCAATGGCAATCCGAATGCAATCATGGCGTTTCACATTATTGCGTGATAGACTACTGCACGCAATTTCGGGCAATGGAAAATCAGTCTGAACGCAATCATGGGGTTTCACGTTATTGTGTGAGAGGTGATCACATGCAATTTCGGGCAACGGCAAGCTATTTTCGGGCAATGGGAAGTCAGTTCAAACGCAATTCAAATTCACATAAATTCACTGAACTAGCGAATTCATGTGAATGCATTCTGGCCCCACTTTCTTTTCATTCGAAATTAAGAGAAATTCCTCCTGTGTGATAAACTCCGTTGTCTCTCTGACTACAAAAACTACAAAAAAAAAAAAAAACAACCCAGCACATAGACAAATTGTTAACAAACAAATCCATTCTTACATATCTATTATCTAACCTTACTCTCACACACAATAAATCAAATTTTAAAAACAAACTTCCTGTGTTCATCTTTCCTTGATATCTTCCAGTACTGTATTCTATAATGTTTTTATGTGCTTCATTTTAACATTTGTGATTTTATACCTATTTTGATTGATCGAATCAGCAATACCAAAATAAAGTATTTCTTATTAAGAAAGAAAAAGTTGCCTATTAGCCTGCTTTCTCTTTAGTGATTCCTGTTATATTTGTGTTTTTAAAAACCTATCTGAAATAATGACTTTTAGGGAGGTTTTTGAGTGTTACAAAGCATGAGGACTCCCACTCTCCTTGGCATATGGCGAATGCCAGGGAGTGCTTCCCTTTGTCACACTGCAAAAGTTCTGGGATAGCATGTGAACATAACCAGAAAAGTCATGAGATACCTTCCCAAAAATAAAAAGGTGTCGTTTTTGTCCACTTTCCATTCGCTTTATTTTTGAGCTATTGCTATTTGGTGCAAATGCGTCTGAAAAACATCCCGCATTTGCACACCAGCTGGTAGGTAGTCATTCACTTTGCTGGATGCTACTGTGCCAGGAAGCTCTTCACAAGTCACACCACACACCGGAACCTGCAAAGTCTTTGCAGGGAGTTGTCCAGGCAATCATTTCAGAATTACCCCTTAAGCACTTTTTCTCTTCCGCACACCAGGATCCTACTTGATGCCATTGTTGGTTAAATACATTGAGCAGGGTGTGTGCCCTTTAAATGCCAAGCCCAGTTGAAAGGGCTGTTTGTACTAGGGTTTATGAACTTCTGACATCTCAGGGAGCTGTGGGTGGGAATGGCCAGGTGAATCGCTTTCAGGCACCAGCTGCTCCTTCCCACTTGTTATTTTTTAATTTTTAAGTCACCATGATGCCTTGGATTTTATATATATATATATATATATATATATATATATATATATATATATATATATATATATCTTCTTATCCTCACAAACATAAAACATATATAAAACATACATAAGACATACATGTAATACAATGCCTTACATTTAGATATCTTCATAATCGTCATTGCAACTTCTCTGATATCCTTACATTCTCCTCTCCTACACAGAGTAATCTCCCCCCTTCTGACTTTTGAAAGAGCAGCAGTTAAGGAGAGACAGAGGGGCGGAACGAGAAAGAGAATCACAACTGGAGAGGGTCTCAGAAGTCATTTAGTCCATGCCCTGGCTTACTATGGGAAAGCCACTATTATGTTACCTTAATGGGTGGGCCATCCATGGTGTAGTGGTTTAAGCATTGGACTATGACTCTGGATGCGAGGATTCGATTCCCAGCTTGGTCATGAAACCTACTGGGTGACCTTGGGCAAGTCACACGCTCTCAGCCTAAGGGGAAAGCTGAACAAATCTTGCCAAGAAAACACCATTATAGGTTTATGTTAGGTTCACCATTGTATACAATTTTGTACAGTATTTTGTATATCTTAGCAATCAAATGCTTATCTTCAGGGCATAATTGAATTTCAAACTCAAATTTAAATACCACAAAATATTCATTTAATTGTCTAGCTTTATTTTCTACTGTAACAGTTCACGGTTTTTGTTGGAATCCCCAAATTTTTTGGCCAGCTTTTGGAGAGATGCTTTAGTTTGTGTTTGATGCATAATTTGAAATGGACTTATAAAAGGAATATGAGATACAAAGGAACAGTCCACTAAAGATTTTCTCTCTCTCCTCTATTGTAATGTAGTAACCAATTACAGGGCAAGGATTCTCCTTTAACCAGTGTTGTTTTATTTTTGTTGTTTTTATTCTTATACTTTTCTTTGTTTTCTTCTTATACTTTATGGTGGTCAGTGTTCATTGTTAAGTGTAATGTTTTTGTCCTCCGATTTATTTTCTTTTATTGTTGTTAATATTAACTATTATAGGTGATTTTATGACTAGATAAAGCAATAGGGGCACAAACTGGACCTGGCTTGGTAGCGGGGTTATAGCTAACATAGGGGGGATACAGATGGACATCTGGCTGCCCCTTGCGAGGTGGGTTCTTTTTCCGCCATGCATGGGGCGCCATTAACACACTTGCATGCAACAATATCTGCACAGCACCATGCTGTTTGGGTGCTGCACTGCACAGATGTCATCATTGTGCACCCCAAGTAAATGGCAGCGTGCCAAGATAGTGCCTGTGATGCGCGATAGTGCTTGGGAACGTGTGAACGCTCCGCTCTCCTGAACCCTACTTTTGTCCACAGGCCAGCGCAAGACACCCATCTGTACTGGTCCAAAATTATTTTAGTATGGGTGTAGCAAGTGCATGGTATAGTCAAGAAATAAATCACACCCAGTAAAATAGACAAGTGTGTCGTCAGAACAAGTCACACAAGTCTAGACGTGAGGTGTACAAAGGCATGTACTGATCACCATGCAAGAAACATGTCACGCACAAAGCAGCCTTTTGTCTCTTAATTCGGCATTAGCTTTCCATCACTTCCTTACTGTAAAGAGGTTTTTGTCTCTTCTGTTCCAGAACTGGGTGTAGTTCTAGGCCTCTACAAGAGTCTTTTTGGTGCCAGACTGTGACATGAATTTGTGCTATGTTGTTGTTGTGTGCCTTCAAATTGTTTCCGACTTATGGCAACTCTAAGGTGAACCTAACATGGGGTTTTCTTGGTAAAATTTGTTCAGAGGAGGTTTGCCTTTGCTTTCTTCTGAGGCTGACAGAAGTGACTTGCTCATGGTCACCCAGTGGGTTTCCAGTGGCTGAGTGGGGAATCGAACCCTGGTCTCCAGAGTCCAGAGGAAAAATTTACTTCTCCAGCCTTTATATCTTTTTCCAGCCTCAGCCTCCCAAGCTAATGCAAAAGTAGCTTGCAAAGTCACTAGTACAAACCAACACCTTCACACCACTGGATAGCTGTTAAAGTTTGGCCATGATAACAAGGACTCCAAACCCCATGCGCCTGGTGGCAGAGGCTCAATTCACTACAATGTCCATTTGGAAAGATAGCTGGTATGAAGAATCCTTCACAGAAGGAGTTGCTTCAGTAAACAATATTATTACAGAGAGGCTGTGTCTGAAAGGTGGCAGGAATTACCTGTGTGAGCATCTAGGTTTCATAGTTGTTGTTGTGTGCCTTCAAGTAGTTTCCAACCTATGGACACCCTAAGGCAAGCATATGACAGCGTTTTCTTGGCAGGTTTCTTCAGAGGTTTGCCATTGCCTTCCACTGAGGATGAAAGCATGTGAATTGCCCAAGGTCACCCAGTCAGTTTCCATGGCTGAGCTGGGATTTGAACCCTGGTCTCCAGAGTCCTAGTCCAGCACTCAAACCACTACACCACACTGTCTCCAAGATTTGTTTACTTTAGTAATTTCTACTTCACAGATCAAAGTAATCTTTTCACCATGGCTTTGTAATAAAACATAAATAATCTAAGCAACAATAATATTAAAAGATTAACAGCAATACATCTAAATCCACAGATGGCAATGCATCATGCAGTGGCAGTTGGTGGCTCCCATGCGGGGGAACTGTGTGCATCTCTCTGATTGGGATTTTAGGCTGCATCTGCACTGCAGAAATAATCCAATCTGACACCGCTTTAGCCATGGCTCAAGGGTATGGTATCCCTTGATATACGGAACGTGGGCAGTACTGGTAAAGGGCAATGTTTGCCTTCCCTGACACCAAACTACAAAATTGTAGTTTGTTGCAGCATCTCTGTCCTTTGCCCCAATATTCAGCCTGCTTCCTATGGCTACTGAGCATGTGCTCTTATCAAAACCTCACTAGCACTCTGTCCAATTACAATTTTTGTGCATGATCAAAATAAGTTGTCTCCTTCATTGAAACCATCATCAATTTTTTTGTCCTGTATCATTTAAACACCTTTACCTGATGAAGAAGCCAGTGGTGATTTGAAAGCTTGCAACATGTATAATGTGCATTTTGGTTGGTCCGATAAAGGTATAACTGTTTTGTGGATTTGGGATGGTGTTGTACTTTGCTACCCCTGGATATGTTTCCTTCAATGATGGGCTGGGCAAGGCAACAAATCCTAGCCATTCAGTGGTTATCCTATGAAGAGATCAGGATGAAACAAATGGTCACAATCAAAGCAGAATGAGTATTTTGTTCTTTCTTTCTCTCTGCTGTGTTCCAGGCCAGCATTAAGCGAAAAGGTCAGGACCGGATTACTAGGCGTTTCATTCACAAGACATTAAAAGTAACATCCTTTTAAAACCAGTATGCTTTTAAAGTTTTAATTTGTTTGGCTTATCCTTTGCTTTTGGTAAGATGGTTACGTAGGCCTTGCTGTTTTCATTCTAAGCATTCTGACTATTACATAAAGGTAGCCCCAGAAAATCCCAACATCAAAGAAGCCAAGCAAATTATGTCTATATCTGTGAGAAGATTAGCATTGTGCCCAGCAAAGGCTTACATCCTAAAGCCTGAATAGCCTATTACATAAAGCATTTTCCTCCCATCCAGCCCAGTGAGAGAGGGCATTGGGGGCATCCAGTGGAAAAAGCAAGGGAAAAAATAATAACCGTTGAAATGTTTACTAAGACTCAAGTGGATCTCATTTCATCGTTCAAGGGTCAAAACTGTGGGTGCCCAAAATGAAATCCCATCACATCATCCATCTCCAGAGTTTTGCTGGAGATACAGTACAGTTAGGCCTAGTTTGTTAGTTCGCAATCTGGGAGTGATCTCCCCCAAAAGTAACTTCTCCAAGCTCTGATTCTAGGGATGAATTTGTTATTTCCATCTTGATATGAAGACATTGATGAATTTTGGCAAACTCTCACTTTTAAAAATCCAACTGAATAAAATTGTCTCAAGCGACTACAAAGTCTATAATATACTAACCCATCTCAGGATTTACAGAGAATGACATGGAAGGCAATTGTCAGCCTTGACTATAGATGTATATTTTGTTACTGACACCTTGAAAATGACTCTTTTTGGTCATATTAAAGTTGCCATCCTGCAGCCTGCATTTCCCCCAGATGGACAACAAAACCCATAATACAATGATTGCTTGGGGATGGTGAGACTTCAGTGTACCTGGAAACTGTCAGATTGAAAAAGACTTTTCTCAAGTATGGGATTACATTTTATAACCTTTTCAATTATGTTTTCTCACTTTGTATTTCATATCTTTATTAAAATCCCGCTCACAGCCTTGCTAACATGTTCAAATGCCTTGCTTATTAAAGGCCAAGAAGGAGTGATATTAAATCAGGAACAGGAGTAGAGCAGTTCTCCAGATGTTGTTGATGTTGCAGCTTCCAGTATTCCTCACTATTGGCTATGCTGCCTAAAGCTGTTGGGAGCCACAGCCCAAGTACAGCTGGAGGGCCACATGATTCCCATCCTTGGTTAAATGTTAGTGAGGAATGGTGCCCTATTTTCAGCTAGAGATCACTACAAGTGGAATGTGCTGTCTCTGAGAGTGGTAGCCTCAGAAGAAAGCAAAGGCAAACCTCCTCTGAACAAATTTTACCAAGAAAACCCCATGACAGGTTCACCTTAGAGTTGCCGTAAGTCAGAAACAATTTGAAGACATCTCAACCTAAGAGGAAGGCAATAGTAAACGTCATCTGAAGAAATCTTGCCTAGAAAACTCTGGGATAGGTTTACAATAAATCAGGGTCAACATGAAGACCTATAACAAGGATTAGGCCTAGAATATGGTTCACAAGGTTGAATCACTTGCCTGAAAGAACCACATGGCACAATTCTGGCTGGTGGTAGCAGCAAATATGGTAGCAATCCATGGAAAAGGCTTGCTCGCATGGTTTATTTACTATGGAGAGCATGTGAGCCTTCTTCCCCATCTCTATTCTCCACATACATCATGATTCTGCCCTGCCATCCCCATTCGCTGGAACATGACTGCAATTAAAGGTTTTGGCAAACATCCTGATTTTTTAAAGGCCTGAGCAGCCTTTGAGTAAAAGATGCCTGCAGGATATCCTACCCTGGGGACAAGTCTAAACAGTTGTGGCAAAACAGCTGCTGAAACACACATACCGTCTGAGGTTCCCATTTGGAGAGGCCAGCTAAATAGATCTGTGGATGAGCAGGGCCACTTTAGAACAAAGACCAAGAAAAGAGCTACTGTGTAATTTATGCAGGGTACTGAGAGATTCTCTTCCACTGTTATCACCACTTACACCAAGAGTTTTGTTCTTTCCTTCTCTCTCCCCGCGAGGCTGCACAGAATGTTCTATTGTCAGATCAGATAGGAGCACAAAAATCCTATCTGAGCCATTTTAAACAAGCTCGCTTCTCTTTCCGTTCAGAACAAAACTTTCCCACTGTAGGAAAGTGCCAAACTGGCTTGTAACAGTGTAGAAACGGGACGATGTTTCCAACCATCACAATATTTTCAGGAAAGAAATATGAATGTTGCAGTTTTTGTAGCCACAACATGCGGGGATGGCAGTCACAGACATCATATTCCTCAGAGGACATATCTGTCAAGGACAGCCAGATGGACCATCCATGCAGGAGCAATATACCTTTGATATTTTGTTTTCCAGTGGCCATTCAGTTATCTTTGGGAAGCTTGCAAGTAGGTCAGGATGGGAACCGTCTTCCCTTGTTTGTTATTCCTTGATATTGAAATTACAGGAACATCCAGCAAAGAAATCAAGTCCTTTTCTGACCAGCTGTGGAGGTTGCCAGAGGCATCAGGATGGCCAAAACAAGTTATTGGGCTAAAGGAAACTTCAATATCATTTAGGATGACTCTTTCTTACTCTTTAAGCAGAATGCAGATATTGTTCCCTTCCATCGACATGTGTTTCTCCAGATGTTTTTGTCAACAATTTGCATGAGTCCCATTCAGAATATCTAATGGTCAGGGATGAGGGGAGCTAGAGACCAAAACTTGGAGAGTACTTAAGGGCCCTGGCTAACAAGGGGCTCATATGCCTATAACTCCACAAGGAAGGAAGAATAGAAGGCATCAGATCGCATTTGGGAAGCCAAGCAGGGTCAGCTTGGTTGGGGGACCGCCAGTTAATATCAAGTGCTGTAAGATGTATTTCAGAGGAAGGAACTTGCAAAGTCACAACTTAGGGAACTGGGAATGTTTAGCCTGGAGAAGGTTAAGAAGTGATAAGATATCCCTGTTTAAATACTTAAAGGGGTGTCATATTGAGGAGGAAGCAAGCTTGTTTTCTGCTGCTCCAGAGAACAGGACCCGGAACAATGGATGCAAGCTCCCTAAGTCGTTCCTTATAGGGCTTTATGGTTTCCAGACCCTTCACTATTTTAGTAGCCCTCCTTTGGACACACCCCAGTTTCTCAATGTCCTTTTTGAATTGCGGTGCCTAGAACTGGACACAGTATTCCAGGTGAGGCCTGACCAAAGCAGAATACAGTGGCACTATTACTTCCCTTGATCTAGACACTATACTTTTATTGATGCAGCCTAAAATTGCACTGGCCTTTTTAGCTGCCGCAGTACGCTGTTAATTCATGTTTAACTTATGGTCCACAATCTATGGTCAACAAATAACAACAACAAGCTTCTGTAAACTTATTGACAATGCTGTCTTATTCATTTTCTTGCCTGCAGACAACAAAGAGTGTCTCTTTAAGATCCTGAAGATGGAAAGCTTTCAGCCCTTCATAAAAAGTCTCAAAGTATATTTTATACGATTCACATAGAGGCTTTACACATGTCTAGACTGAACCTCTCCCTCTATCACCTTCCTTCTTGTCTCTAATGTTATTTCCATAGAGGCATAATCTCAAACCTGAAATTGTCTGATGCCTCATGTGGCTTCAAAGTATAGTTTACAACAATTAAATTAAGCCCCTGGAAAGTATGCATAACCCAAAATTGCTATGCAGTTAACATTCTCCCTTCTCCCAGTATGCCTGGTTTATCTACAGCCTCATTACAGTAGAAAGAAGGGAGGCAAAGGGGCTCATTTCATGCAGATATAGTCTGAAAATAGACTCAGCTGTTCTCCAGGACTGAACACCTTCTCAATGACAAATCAGACTGGCTTTTTTGTTTAAAAAAAAAAAGAAGAAGTTGCTTCCAGTTTTCCTACAGAACAACACAAAATTGTGGTCTCTTCCAGCTCTATGATTCTATTAAAATTATGTTGAATTAACATTGTCCTCTTGCAGATGGGGTCAAATATATCATGATCAGGCTTTATTTGTTTGTGTACTTCGTGCTCTTTTTTTAATGATCCAAACAACATTTTGCCAATCTCATGATTTTTCAGGCTATTTCTCTTCCATTTATTTATTTATTTATTTATTTGCTTGCTTACTTATTTAATATCCTGCCTTTCTCCCAGCGTGTGACACAAGGCAGGTTGCAATGTAGTTACAACAAAATACAGCTAAAATGAGGGCTAGAATCTTGTTCTATATTTACAAGTTTGTAAGCCAGACTTACAATTCTGTAACTTTGGGGATTCATGGTTACAATAGTTAATGGTCAAATGTTACCCCTAAAACCTATCTCTTAAACCAGATTGCACCCCAACCGAAGGGTTTCCAAGGGGTTGAAGATGGGGATGCTGGGAAATGACAATTGTGGTACTCTCCTGGTTACAGGGTGCTTTAAAACAAGCAGCTGAAACAGGGCCCCAAAGGGTCTCTCCAGCTGCCCTTCTCAATATGTACCATGAGTGGGAGAATACTGCAAATTTCATTTCCGAAAACCCTGATCTTCAGCATCTCAGAAGCCCTTCAACTGGCATGCTTTTGGGTGCGCCTATGTGCATGTGTACATTAGTAGAGGTAGTTGTGTGTGTATGTGCCTTCAAGTTGTCTGTCGACTTATGGTGACCCCATGAAGTTAATGACGATTTCTTAGGCAAGGAATATTCAGAGGTGGCTTCACCAGTTCCTTCTTCTGAAATATGGCCCACAGCACCAGGCATTCATTGGTAGTCTTCCATCCAAATACTTAACAGGGCTGAACCTGCTTAACTTCCAAGAGCAGATGGGATCTGGTACCTTCAGGTTATTTGGGCTGAAGTTTACAGAAGTCAAACAAACATTCAAACTCAAACATTAATTTAAAGCAGTTGAAAACATGTTCAAAGCATGATTTTAAAGAGCAGTACACCAGGACACACTCCAGTGTGGTGCTTTGAGCATTGGACTATGACTCTGGAGACCGGGGTTCGAATACCCACTTGGCCATGGAAACCCACTGGGTGACCTTGGATAAGTCATACACTCTCAGCCTCAGAAGGAGGCAAAACCAAATCTCACTCTGAACAAATCTTGCCAAGTAAACCTTGCCATAGGGTCACCACAAATCAGGAACAACTGGAAGGCACACAACCATAGCAAACACCCTATAAAAAAAGCTTTCTCCCTCAGCCATTGAAAAGCAGAAGCCCTCTTTAAATAAAAGGTTTTTTCCGGCCAGAGCCTCTTTTGACAGAGAATTTCATTGGAGAAATCAAAGAAGAAAAAGGCAAACTCCTGGCAAAGTTGTGCAATTTTCAGACACATTGCACTTATCCAGGATTTAACCCATGAAAATCCAGGAATGCTCCAGCAACAAACCATTCCCAGGGAAGTCCTGGGAATGGTTTGTTCCTGGAGCATTCCTGGATCTTCATGGGTTAAGTCCTGGATAACTGCAACACTGTCTGAAAATTTTCAGCGCAATCGCATGACTTTGTTAGGAGTATGTCTTCTTCTTCTTCCCTGATTCCCCCCTGTCTAATAATTTCCATAGCCTAGGAGCAGTCAATGAAAAGACTCTTGCCTGTGTCATCACCAGATGAGCAAATTTAAGACTTAGGCAGACTCACCTAGGGAGATACGGCTTTTCAGACAGTCTGCAGATAAGACATGTAGGGCTTATAGGTCACAACCACAACTTTGAATTGTGTCTGTAAACAGACTTGTAACCAGTGAAATTGTTGCAGCGAGCTGTATGTTGTCTCTTACCTATATGTTATATAGTTTCCCTAAAATCAACAGTTGTTGTTGCTGTGTGCCGTCAATTTGTTTCCAATTTATGGCGGCCCTATGGCCTAGACCCTATCCTGGTGTGTTCTTGGCAAGAGTTGTTCAGAGGTTTGCCATTGCCTTCCCCTGAGGATGAGAGGATGTAGGCCACCCAGGGGATTTCCATGGCTGACCTGGGAATCGAACCCTGTTCTCCAGAGTTATAGTCCAACACGTGAACCACTATGCCATGCTAGCAATTGACAACAGCCCCAAAAGTAAGTTTTAAAAAGCCGATACATTTGGTAATACCATGGATTTTGATGTAAGTATGTCCTACCTTGAGCTTATTGTTCACCCCCTTGCTATTTTCAGGATTTTCTGCCCTCTGCTCCACTTCTTTTTTCCTGCCAGGACTCTTTTTAATGTTTTAGTATTTTAAAATGCTCTCTTGTGCCATAGGGATAAGGCTCTCTCCCCCTCCGTCTCTAGACAATTTGAGCTGGTGTTGAAAATCTGTTGGAACCCCTCTTGGAATGGTTTGAAAAGGTAAGCTAGTTTGGGGAACAGAAATATATTAACAGCAGTAATACTATGGAGATAATTTCCCATTCCATGGTTTCCCAAAAGGGCCTTCTTAGTGGCTGCTCCCAGGCTATCGAACTCGTTTCCAAGGAAGCTTCCATTCCCAGTTCTTACTCCAACAGCGGGCAGTTGATGCAGAGACAGGGACTTTACAGTGGTATATGCTGTACTTTCTTAACTCATATGTTTGTTCATTGCTTTCAATTCAGTTTTATACTTTTCAAATTTAAATTTATTTATTTTATGTTAATATTGTAATTTAACAGTTATTTTAATGTGTTAACTTTTTCTGTACCTTTAACTTGAGAAGAGCTGACTTGAGCCCATTTTGGTAGAAAAACAGAACATAATTCAGGCATGGGCAACTCTTTGGGGGCCAATTTCCCCCCAGATCCCTCACATGGGCCATGCCTTTCCCCACAGCAAGCCCACATACTTCTATTTTCTTATGCAATCCCTCATCATGTCACTTCCGCTTGCCATTTTGAGAGGGACTGCAGAGGAAAACAAGTATTTGGGAATAGTACAGGGTAATGGGTGCTGTGGGTGTGGGAATTGGGAATATTTTCCTGTGTTTTCACATATCTGAGGGCTTTATGAGTGATTTGAGGAAAAACTTGCCCCAAACTTGCACCATTTAAAAAAAAAACACTGAAGAGGTTGAGCATCAGAGATTAGAAAAATAAGGTCTAAGACTTCATGTGGCCTCTGGTCCACATTATGCCTACTTTTGATATAATCAGTCAATCAATCAATCAATCAATCAATCAAAATATAGGAAATCTGATCAGCCGCCAGTGATGTTATCAAGGGATTCATAAGAAAGTTCTGAGGAATGGCCGGAACCCCCAAATGAAAGAAGAAACAAATAAACACAGTTGGGGGGAACCAATGTGATAGAAGAACATCTCTTCCAACCTTTCTTCAATCATGTACATATTAAACAGATCCCAAAGGACTCTTATGCATTTATAAATTAAAATTATTATATTACTGTTGGTGCCCTTTATAAGGTCTTCATTTGTGAGAAATTGGAGAGCATTGTTATCACATATAAAATCCAGGAGTTAGGATAACCTGCCCAGAGCTATGTTTTCTGTCATTTGGTATTTTTCCCCTTCAAGCCATCATATGAAGGGAAGTAGGAGAGGGGAAAGAATGAGAGCAGCCACTGAAGTTATGCTTTTTTGGCTTGCTGCCTCATTCCTTTCTCCAAGACTCACAACGCCCTGTTCAAAATGCAACACGAGCTATTGAAATCTGACAGTGTAGGGAGAAAATGGCAGATCTGTATCCTTCTGAACAGGGAACATTTCGCAGGTCAGAGCCACATTGCTGGGGCAGAGAGAGAACTGTACTTGGATTGGCACTCAAATCTGGTCCAGTTCAGTGACACGGCCATAAACAAATAAAAAGCTTCTCTTGTATTTTATCTTATCACTTTAAAGAAAGTAGATGGGCAATCTCATGCCTTCATTAAGACAGAATGTTCTCCCAAATCCAAATGTCCTGGACAAAGTACAAATTGCAGAGCCCTAAGGAAGTTACCTTGGGTTTTTGGCTTCTTATCTTAACCCTGCAGAAACTCCAGACATAGAACACCCTCAATCGCTCCTATCAAGATGTAGAACTATTACCTTGTCTGCCTGACACACCTCATTTGCAGGGTCTGTCTCCCCAATGAATTCCTGGACTGGTTTCTTGTCTGATCCTTATCATCAAAACCTTCCACGGCTTTGCCTTCTGCATGGTATCATCTCATGGGTCATGGGACTGCTCTGTCATACTGGCCTAGCTGTTGGGATAAGTGTAGATCTCCAAGTTGTGTTTTTGTTGTGATTCTCCAAATGGCACTTGTATTTTCATCCCATCCTTAGTTGTGTGGCTTGATTTTTTCCTTCACACACACACACATACACACACACACGTTTGTTTGTTCAAAATCTTAAATCTCTGAACGTTCTTCACCAATTGCTTGGAAATTTTGACACAACATTCCATTCAAATACACACATGTTTTTACATACATATACCTACTATTATATAGATGTCACACCTGTGACAGGTAAAAATATGTTTTTTGAAAAACAGTGCCATCTGTTGGACGTAACAGCAACACAGGCTATACTGAATATTTGATTGGCGTTTGCAATCACCATCAACAAAGCTCAGGGCCAGTCTTTAGAATTGTGTGGTTTAGATCTAGACATGGATTGCTTCTCACATGGGCAATTATATGGTGCGTGTTCTAGAGTCGGCAAACCACACAATCTCTATATCTACACAGACAATGGAACAACAAAAATATTGTATACCCACAAGCATTGCGAAATTAAATATTTCAGAAATGTGTGGCCAGATACAGATATAGTGTGTGTGTATGATGTGTGTGTGTGTGGGGGGGGAAGTGTTTAAGCTTAAGCATTGGACTATGACTCTGGAGACCAGGGTTTGAAACCTGGCTCGGTAATGCAAACCTTGGGCATGTCACACGCTCTCAGCCTCAGACGAAGGCAAACTTTCTCTGAACAAATCGTGCCAAGAAAACCTTTACTTCCATTTCCCCAGGGAATAAATCCTTTCTGCATCCCTGCAGCAGAGAAATCTATGCAGGACCATTACAGGAGCGGAGCTAGTTTCTTAAACAGTGCTGTACATGCCACACAAACCTGAGTGCTTACACTGATACTTATTTAAAAATTCCTTCCCTTTCCTCTTGATCTTAGGTAAGTATTCAGAATGTCCAAGCATTGCCAAGTAGCGAGAGCTATGCTACTGACCAAGACCGATCTGCAGCTTTTGGTAAGCCTTTCATGTTCAGGCAAGTGGAAAGTAATGTGGCTTGAATCAAACAGGAACAAACTGGGTGATGGGAGGAATTTACAGTCCCACTGCCCTTCTGCCAAGGATTTTGTTCAGAAAGTGACAGGCAGAAGTGATTGAAGTTGGCTATTATGTTGTCTGATGCCTATGCTTCAAATCATCCCTCACTCCTTTTACAGATGCAGCCAAACTGCAGTCAAGTAAGAGGATGGGAGAAAATGACATTTTGGGACTTGTTGTTGTTGTTCTGTGCCTTCAAGTCATTTCCAAATTAAAGCCACCCCATGGGGTTTTCTTGGCAAGTTTCTATAGGGAGGGTTTGCCATTGCCATCCTTTAAGGCTGAGAGAGTGTGACTTGCCTAAGGTCACCAAATGCATTTCCATGGCTGAGCAGGCATTTAAACTCTGTTCTTAAGTCACAGACCATCGCTCAAACCACTATGCCTACGCTGCCTACATGTCCCAAAATCCTCCATCCAGCTTGGCCACCAGGTTTAATCTCTGGCAAGACAGAAAATGGCACTTCTGAGTTCCCTTATGTACACAGCAGTCTTCAAGGGAGCTTAAATGGGGGAAAGGGTTGTAACAATAACAAACAGGATAGATTGTGTGTGAGTAACACAAGCTTGTACACATGTACTTAAAAAAAAGTCAACTCCAATGAACTTAATGGAGATCACTACCAGGACACTAAGGGAGACACTCTGTAAGTGAGTCTTGCCTGTATAAGTGTGGCTTACAAACTCATATATCTCTTTTGGGACAGGGCAGTGTGGTCTATATTCTAGCCCTTTGCACCATGTCCAAAATCTTCCGCCTCTTGCAGCTGTCAAACCCTGGGAGAGTCCATGGCTGCTGCTAATTCTCACTGAGGAAGGGATTTGTTGTTGTTGTTGTTGTGTACCTTCAAGTCATTTCTGACTTATGGTGACCCATCATGGGTTTCCTTGGCAAGATTTGCTCAGAGGAATGTGAAGTAGAAGGCTTTCATGGCCAGCATCCATAGTTTTGTTTTGGTTTTTGTGGGTTTTTCAGGTTATGTGGCCGTGTTCTGGAAGAGTTTGTTCCTGACGTTTTGCCAGCATCTGTGATGCTGATTCTCTGAGGTTGCCAGCCACAGATGCTGGTGAAACGTCAGGAATAAACTCTTCCAGAACACGGCCACATAACCTGAAAAACCCACAACAATACTATGTTCGGAGTAAGTTTGCCATTGTTTTCCCCTGAGGCTGAAAGCTTGTTACTTGCCCAAGGTCACCCAATAGTTTTCATGAGCTGGGAATTGAACCCTTGTCTCCAGTTGTTGTCCAACACTCACACTACTACTCTAAGCTGGAGCGGAGAGGCAATTCAGAAGATGAAGATGCAACTGGCTCTGGGCTACAAGGGAAGGAAAAGGTGCACTCCATCCTCCATATTTTTCCCTCTGAGTGGAGATGAGCAGCTTCTTCACTATCTGAATTGCTTCCTCCCTCTTCTCCCAACTAGAATGCAGTCACAGCAGCAGCCTTTCCAGAGCTTAACAGCTGCAGGGAGATAAAGATGGAATGTTATGCTCTGCTTGGATCTCATCCTACATCTAGAGCTCAGACCTAAGGTTTTGATCCAGGCTGTGTTAAGAGTAAACCTAGTGGAACCAGTGTGGATCGGTGAAGAGAAAAGGACCTGGTGAACAGAAATTGTCATATGAGAGTGCCCTGTAGAACTTAATAAGGTTTTAGGAACATGCACAACCTGCAAGTCATTATCTTTTGAAGTGAAAATCCTGAGATTAAAATGTTGACTAAGTATGCAAGGTAATGATATTGTTTCATTGAGGTCCACAGGCTTACATCTGTAGGGAAACATGGACATCCATGATAGACAGAACTCTACCCTGCTGAAGCAAGAATGTCTATACCAGTGCATAATGAGGTGGAACCTTCTTTGGAGCATGTTTCCAATGTGAGAAAAAGCTGTAGAGGTGGAAATCTAGGTCTTGCTGAGGTCAATCTGCTAAACAGATTACCAGGTCAAAATTTGAACAAGCTGTAAATCAGCATTTTTGAGGGAGGGGGAAGAAATTCTCTAAGGGAACACATGAACTTTTAGCTGGTGCTGTAATGTCACAGAGCAAAGTCACACAGAGACTTTCTTGTGTGTCTGCAGCCCACAAGTTGAAGGAAACTAATTTCTTTCCATTAAAAAAAAAAGAATAAGGAATGATTGTTTGTCTACTCAGTTTTAATGCAGAAAAAGAGGAGGTAGGGAAAACTACCGTAGTTCTGGAGGGACTAATGTGGAGAGTGACTTTTTTTGAGGAACTCGGACAACTGCAGTTTGGCCAGCATGAGCTCCACTCTGCTCTGCAGCCACAACAAACTACCATTTCCAGAATTTCATAGCATTGAGCCATGGCAGTTAAAGCAGTGTCAAACTGGATTATTTCTGCAGTGCGGATGCGGCAATGGGTTTTAGCTATGGCTTGAGGTGGTGAAGACCTAGAGTTCAGAGAAGCACATATAGTTTTCTCCAATTCCATTATCCTCACACTTTTGTAAGAGAAGAGTAACACTCCAGTAATAGGGAAACTGAACAATGAAGATTCCCCCAGAAAGATTTCCTGTGTACTTTTATTACATGGATTTGCTGTTATGCAAGATGCCTTGCTCACTAGGAAGCAGCTTATCACGTAACAGATTTTGGTTTTAACAGTGAGATTGTTAAAGCTTTTCTGCTTTCTGACCCCATTCAGTTTGTGATAGACTCAATAAAGAGGGGTTCCCAACAACCCAATATCTGCATTAGCTCCTGCAGTTACCACTTTATTTTAGTCAAAGTAACTACTTCCTGGGCAGCTCTTACTTCTCCATGGCTTATCTTCCTGTACCTGTGCCTATACAATACTCCTAGCTGAAGAACTGAGACATCACTAAAACCTGGAGATTATATTCCTACTCACTTCACTCCAGCTTTATACTTTTGCTTTTAGTTCATTATTACATTTTTTATCATTCTCCCCTGCCTCAGCATAGCCAACCCCAACTAGTTTATCCCTACAACAAGGTTGTATGGTAGGTTAGGCAAGCATGCGTGACTAGCCCATGATCACTCAATAAACGTCATAGCTCAGTCCTCTAACCTGGTCAGGAACTATAATTCCCATCATCAGCAGTGAGCATGGCCTATGGAAAATGGCTTGGAGAAATTTGACTGGTTCTCCAATACATTAACAGACACATATAACATGGCCAACAGACCAGGAAGCTGTTATCTCTATCACCCACACCTTTCCTGCTTTAATTGAGACTTTGAGCTACTGAATCCATTCATGTGGCTTTTCTGGCAGCTCAAAAAGTGACTGGTGCCTACATGATGGACACCGGCAGAATAAGGGATTCAGCCTTTTGTTTGTGAAGCAGCAAACCCTTAAATCACTTGCTCACAGAGGATTGTATTCCTGCATAGGGAAGGAAAATCTATCCATCACTCAGATATACCAGACAAGCCAGCTTTTGATGAATGGACTTCAAAACCATTATTTAATTCAAGTCTACACATACATTTTCAACTTGTTGGCATTCTGTTGCAAAAATCAGCAGGCTTGCATGTCTCTCTGCTCTCTCTTGCATGTCTCTCTGCTCTCTACACTATAACATTTGGTAATGCATATACTGTATACATTTTTGGACCACAGCACCCACAAAAGTAGCTTTCCCTACCTCGAAGAAAGGAATCTTTCCTACCTCTTGTGCAATCCTTCAGATGATGTGAAATTGCAACTTCCAGTAGCCCTAGTCAACAAAATTAATGGGTGAGAAAACTTCAGAGCTGCAGTTAAAAAATCTCTTATTTTTGTAGGCCTTTACATAACAATGACCCTTTCCTAGGGATTGCAGTCAAAAAGACAAACAAGTGGGTTCTTGAGCAGACAAAGCCAGAAACTTTCCTGGAAGCCAAGATGATCAAATCAAGGGTCATACTTTGGCCAGACCATGAGAAGCCATGACTCATTAAAAAGACAATGATGCTAGAAAGGTGGAGGACAGTAGAAGTGAGAGGGAGACCACAAACAAGATGACTAGACTCAAGATGACTAGATTCAAACAGGGAGATCAGGGGCATGAACCTACAACACTTAAGTAGAGCAGTGGATGATAGAGGGGCTTGGAAATGGCTCATCCATAGGGTGGCCATGAGTCAGGGATGACTCAAGGGCAGTTAACAACAAAGGGTTTTCTTGGCAAGGTTTCTTCAAAGGAGGTTTGCAGCTACCTTCCTTTGAGTCTGAGAGACTGTGATTTGCCGATGGTGGCTTCCTTGGCTGAGAGGGGACTCAAGCCCTGGGCTGCACAATTCCCACTTGATCCCATCCCATGATGTTGCAGGTTTTCTTGCTTCTGCAGCCAGTGGAACAAGGCCACACTAGGAACATGTTGCTGTGTGGCTTCACATAATTTTTGGTTTATGGCAACCCCAAGGTGAACCTATCATGGGGTTTTCTTGGCAAGATTTGTTCAGAGAAAGTTTGCCATTGCCTTTCCCTGTGGCTGAGAGCATGTGACTTGCCCAAGGTCACCCAATTTGTTTAATGACCCAGTGGGGCATTGAATGCTTGTCTCCAGAGGCATAGTTCAAAACTCACAGCACTACGCCACACTGGCTGTCATGTTTATATCACACCACATGCTTTCCCTTACAAAACTTTACAAGTATGAGGGGAAAGATGAGCTGCTGCATTTCATTTTGGCCTCATAAAATTTAATGACTCAGCAGAGACTTGTGTTGGGCAAGCATTGTGTTTCCCACAATAAAGTGCTTCAAGAGGATCTAAAAACTTCAATGAAAATTCTAGTGTAGCAACACCATTCAATTAAAAACAGTTTTCTAGTTATGGAAATCTAATGAGATTCTGCTACACAGCAAGAGGGACACATAGTGACATGCTAGTTTTGATGCTTAAAACTAGGAATGTCTACTATGGCTATCTTTTAAAATGTGTTCAATCATCCGGTTTTAAAACTATTTTTAAAGACCACTGTTGGAGTATATACAAGTGGGTTTTTCATTATGTAATGTTTTAAGTGTTTTTAACCATTCTGCATTGCCTCAGGGGCCCTGGTGGGTCAAGAGGTTATAAAAGAATGCTTTAAATGAGTAATTTAAAAAACCTCTTAAAAATAAATTTTAAAAAATCCAACAAGGAGTTTTATTCACTTTAAAATTACAGATATTGTTTCTTTTGTCCAACCTTCTCCCCCAAACAAAATAAACCTGCTGGGATTTACCTACATCTTGTTTGCAGAAGAAACAGTCTATATATATATTTTCAAAAAATCCTATTTTCAAGTTTCAGCGTATGCAGAGTATGAATTATGCATCTTCATCTTCATCTTCCTCATCACTGATCACATACTTCTTATGCTTCTTGCTTGCCTTGTCATCATCCTCTGCTTTCCTCTTCCCGGAAGGTTCCCCCTCCTGCAAAGAGATGAGTCATAAGTCAAACTGAGCATTTAAAAACAAATCAAATTTACCAAAGTTCCAGTTTTAAATAATTGCTCTATTAAAAAAATGGGCGTGCACATGTGATTACTCACACATCCCAAAAGAAGGGCTTTCAAGACTGTAACAGCTGCCATTTCACAGTATCATAGTTCGAAGGGGCCACTGAGACCAAGCCTCTGCTCAGCACAGGAACTCCAGCTAGAACATCCCCAGCAGGCAGCAGGCCTGCCCCTTTTTGAAGATGTCCAGAGAAGGAGACCCTACCACTTCTCTAGGGAATTAGTTCTATTGTCGAACTGCTCCTATTGTCAAGATGATCCTTCCAATGGTTAGTTGAAACCTACCCTCCTGTAGCTTAAAACTATGAGACCTTACCCTACTCTCTGCACGCACTCTCTTCTCTGTGACAGCCCCTTAGATCTTTTGTTGTAGTAGTTGTTGTTAACTGCCCTTGTGTTGATCTTGACCCATGATGACCCTGTGGATGAGACATCTCCAAGACTCCCTGTCTTCCCCTGCTCTGCTTAGTTCCTGCAACTCATACCCGTGACCTCCTTTAATAGAGTCCATCCATCTAGTATGTGGCCTTCTCTTTCTACTTCCCTCCACCTTTCCTAGCATTATTGTTTTTTCAACGAGTCATGCCTTCTCATGATGTGGCCAAAGTATGACAGCCTCATTTTAGTTATCTTGGCTTCCACTGAGATTTCTGGCTTGATCTGTTCTAAGACCCATTTGTTTGTATCTCAAATGAATTGATTTTCTTCCTATCTTATCTCTTTACTGTCCAGCTCTCACATTCTTCTTCTGCTTTCCTAGCTGCAGTCCTCGTTCCTATCCATGTCTGATACCAGGTATGAGAACTCTTTTACTATTTTTATTTCTTCATTGCCTAGGTAGAATTCGTCTAGATTCTCTGTAGTCGTTATTTTTGTTTTCTTCATGTTCAACAGTAAGCCTGCCTTTGCACTTTCTTCCTTGATCTTCCTTAGTAGTTCCTCCAGGTCTATGAGGTTTTCTGCTAGTATTATGCTGTTGTCTGCATATCTCAGGTTGTTGATATTCCTTCCTCTTATTTTTACTACTCCTTCTGTGTCAAAGCCTGCTTTCCTTACAATATGTTCTGCATATAAGTTGAACAGGCAGGGTGCTAAGATGCAGCTTTGCCTGACCCCATTGCCAGCTGGAAAATATTCTGTTTCTCCATGTTTTGTTCTGACACAGCATCTTGTCCTGAGTACAGACTCCTCATTACCATTTAAGTCAATATTTTGACCTAAGGCCCTCCCTCCATCTTAACTGCTACCATGCTGGCCTTAGAGGGAGAGAAGACACAGGCACAATGCCACCAGGCCTAGCCCTAGAGGCAGATGAAAGGTGCTCCCTCCATCTTAACTGCCACCACCCTGGTGAGGAAAAAAAGAGGCAGGCACAGCTCCACTATGCCTAGACCCAAAAGCAGATGGAAGACCCTCCTTTCATTCCAAATGCCACTGTCCTGGTCTTGGACGGAGAGAAGAACCAGCAGCATCTGCTGGATTTGATTCCCTTCCCTACTGCCATTCCCTTTTCCTTCATGTGTTGTATCTTTTCAGATTGTAAGTCTGAGGGCAGGGAACTGTCAAAATAACAATTTGTAAACCACTCAGGGCTTTTGTGGCTGATGAGCTGGCTATAAATATTATAAATACAATAATAATAATGTAATGTTTCAAAGTGCAAAAAATGCTACTTGGGATTCCCAGAGGAGGCTCATTATTACCCCACAACCCCACCCCAGCATCTCACACTATTAATAAAGCAAAACCTTTTAGCAAAGGAAAGACCATGATGAAAGCCCTTGAAAATTCTCAAAACCAACCTCTGAGTGAAACATATATTTTGAAGAGGCTAGTAGGCTGGTGAGTCATCACTAATGTGTTCCCCTAGATTTCCACAAATGGAAATCTATTTATTGCCATTATTAATGAGTCCAATTATTCAATTAATTTGAGTTATAAATCTTAGCATCATGGCATGCAGAAAGCATTAAATGCAAGTCCAGACTTAAGGAAAGTGACTCAGGTAACTGTAAGTGATAGTGGGCACAAGGCAAAACAGCCTATGAGCCATATGCTCAGCTTACCATTCAGTAACTGAAACAAATCATAACATCAGTTTATAAAGCATAAACAGAGAAAAAACTCATTTGAAATGTACTAGAGGAAACAAATCAATGGTCTGAGAACAAATCAAGCCTGAGTTCTCTTTCTCTGAAAACCAAATGGAAGCTACTGAACTTTGGACTTATCATGACAAAATATGACTCACTGGAAAAGATGATAACACTGGGGAAAGTGGAAGGTAGTCAGATAAGAGGAAGACCACATTACAGACAGATCAACTCAATCAAAGAAGCTGAAGACCTGAGTTTACAAGACTTGAAAAGAGATGTTAATAAAAGGGTCCCCTGGAGGTCTCTCATTTATTAGTTGAAGATGATTTGACAGCAATTAACCAAAAAAAAATGTTTATGTGTGGAAATTGATCACAAAATCAAACTGCATCAAAAGTTGTGAAATGGGTTAGAAATGTACTTTTTTATAAAAGTATTAAAATAAAAGCTGTTGTGTGAGTGTCTCAATGAGTTTGTTACTTTATAAAACCAACGCTATGGGCTCCCAAAGTTGTCCTCAATTTTTAGACAGTTAAAATGAGACTCAAAAGAAATACAGGTTTGTGCACCTGATAAAATGCTAATCTGCTACTCTCTTCCCTCTCTTAATGTTTAAGTGCCCCCATGTGGTGAATTTCAGCAAGTGAAAGTGCATTAAAAACTGAAGTCTCACTTGGGCATACTGGATACTGATCAGTATGTAAAAATTTGCCAGGCATCTACAATTGTAGCTTTATCCTGAGGTTTTTCATTTACAAATTCACATCTTCAGACTGTAGTTTGGAATTGTAAAAAGCCAGTGAGATGCAGCAGTTAAGAGTGCTGGACTGGGGCTTGAGAGATCCAGATTCAGATCCCTCCTAAGGCAGTAAACAACCTTGATAATTATGGGTCACTCATTCTTTCCCTCAGCCTAACTTAATTAGAAATATTTTGTGAGGCTAAAGTGAGGAGAAGAACTACCATCATGTATGACATGATGAACTTACTCAGGATAGTTGGGCTGTAGGGGTAATGAAAAAATATATTATCCAGGATGTTGACATACTTTAGGAGAGAACTTTAGATGTATCATGTGAACACAGAATGTAATAGCTGCCATCCTTTCATTACAGTTGTTTCGCACCCTGCTTTTGGCAGCTATGAAAGAACTAGACTAGATCCTAAAGTGCAAAGATACACAACTGAACGTTAAAGTTAGGATCATCCAAGCCATTGTATTGCCCATACCCATGTATGGATGTGAAACCTGGACAGTGGAGAAAGCAGATAGAAAGAAAATCAACTCATCTGAGATGTGGTGCTGAAGAAGCATGGTGAGAATACCATGAACAGCCAGAAAGTCAAACAAATGGGTCCTGGAGCAGACCAGGCCTGAGTTCTCCTTGGAAGCTAAGAGGGCCAAACACAGGCTGTTGTACTTTGGTCACAGAAGATGTGACTAACTGGAACAGACAATAATGCTAGGAAAGGTGGAGGGTAGTAGAAAGAGAGGAAGGCAGCATACTAGATAGATAGATTCACTCAAGAGGCCAGGAGGAGCTTAGCAGAGCAGTCAAGGACAAGGGGGCTTGGAGGTGTCTCACCCATAAGTCAGAGTCACTCCAAGGAAAAACTCTAATTTATGCTGAACTTTGTCGTTCGGCAAGATACATATCAGCAGCTTCAAATATAAATATGCCAAAAGTACTCTCAAGTTAAAATGCACAGAGTGCTCTATACAGTGGGCCCTTGGTATTTGCTGGGATTTGTTTCCTGGAATCTCCTGTGGATACCAAAATCTGAGGATGCTCAAGTCCCATTAAATACAATGGCATAGTAAATTGGTGTCTCTTATATAAAATGGCAAAGTCAAGGTTTGCTTTTTGGAATTTATATATTTTAAAAAATATTTTAGACCATGGATGGTTGAATCCATGGATAAAACATCCACAGATATGAAGGACTGTACTTCAGACCAAAATTGTGATTAACATGTATGTAGTGACTAGTGAGTATGCATGGCCATTCAAAATATACCTCACGATGGGGTCTCTCACCTCATCACTGTTGAGTTTCTTTGCCTTAAGCAATCTCTGTGTTTTATCTTCATCTGAGCCTTCATCGCTGTCTGAAGAATATATTCGAGAACGCTCCTCTGAAAGAGAAAAATAAGCTATGTTATTCCTGGCGCGTCACACTACAAACACAATTTGTTATAAATGACTGACCTGTAGCTTAGAAACTGGTCATTCAGAAGTATGTTTAAATAAAGGGATGCCAGGCCACAAGCTACACAAGATATTTTCCGTTTGTGGAAAATGTACGTATAAACATACATTATCAGTGACATATTTGCTTGCATTATCGGTGACATATTTTGCCACTGCAAAAACAGGAAAACGAACATTAGGTGCAAAAAGTAGGTGCACTGTGCAAATTAGGACATAAAAAAACAGTTAGAGAATGTACAAAAGGAAAAGAAAAAGCTAAAAAATAGGCTATCAGATATAAGGCAGCCTATACACTGGTAAACAAAATGTCTTTATCACATCTAGCCATACTGTGGTGTCCCAGAAATCCTGCATAAAGCTCTGGCCCCCAGAGGAAGAGCTTAGAAAGAGTTCTTCTTTGGATTACGCTTCCCAGAATCTGCCAACCAACATGGTCAGGCTGTAATGCACTTGACATAATGTTCAATATAATTCAATATAGTTGTCATATTTATTTTATTGCATTCATTTTATTTGTTTTTATTATAAGAGGCCTTGACTCTAAATTTTGGAAGGCAGACAAGATAAATGCAATAAAACAAACAAATATGTTATTTTCCAGCAGTGGCCGACTAAATGTGCCAGGAAAATCCACAGAGGGCAAATTTCCACACAGAACATTATACAAAAGCTGGGATCCTACATAGCACTCATGCAAATCTCCACCATGTATAGTTATATATGTCCTCCTATTCCCTGGGTCTTCAACCTAATAGTCTTCAGGTTGGACATCCCACCTCACAGCCATTCAGTGGCTAAGGGGGATGTGGGAAGGGCAAGGGGCAGCCAGGAAGAGGCTGGCTCTATTTCTGAAGCTGGGAGCTTTTTAAACCCATTTCTTGAATTTGATTCAGGTGTTCCAAGATGGGGGGATACCTCTGATTCCACCTTTGTATCGGTTCTTGATGGCTGCCAGGCTGATGGCCTCCTCGCCTTCATCCTCATCATCATAGCGATCTGGCTCCAAGTAGCTGGCACTCAGGCCCCGCTGATGCTGCTTCTCCCGCATTCGCCTCTGCTGGGACTCTCTGCGAATAGATGCTCGCAGCCTCTCCTCCTCTTTCTGCAGGGTGAAAGAACACAAATGTGTGTCAAATGAGGCAGGGTTTTGCACACAGCACTTTGATTCTTCATGGCTGTGCACCTTCTTGCTGCAGTTAAGGCTTCACTTGTTAAAGTGGGAGAGTAGAGGGTACAATTTTAAACTGGAAATGAAGAATGTCATGTAGGCTCACAAGGTCATCTAGTGGTAGCACCACAGGGCTTTCTTGGTGGCTGCCCCCCAGGCTCTGGAACTCCCTCCCAAAAGAGGTTAGATTGACACTCTTCCTATTATCATTCCCCATACAAATGAAGTCCTTTCTGTTTCAACAGGCCTTTAGTGACTACATGTATGTATCCTTGAAATAAATGAACTAAAAATAAATGTCCAGTGCCTACCTAAACAATTTTCTGCTATTGTAGATGGGCTTTTTAAAAAAATAGTTTATGTTTACAACTGGTTTTAATTTTTTATAGTTTAATCATCTTTTCGCTTTGTATTTTATGCATTTTAACTATGCATTTTAACTATTTTTTTTAATCTGCTGATAGCTTACTTGAGTCCCAAAACTGGGGGGAAAGCCAGATATTATTATTATTATTAGTAGTAGTAGTAGTAGTAGCAGCAGCAGCAGCAGTTTAGTGCCATAAGTTTACATGGTGCTTTACAGATACAACCAATTCAAAACATTAAAAACTGTCATATATAAATATAAATAAATATGAAAAAGTAGTAGTAGTAGTAGTAGTAGTACCGTGAGACCTCAGTATCTCCAGACTTGCCATCTGTGGATCTGAACATCCACAAATGACAAGCCCACTTTATCTCCAATAGCAACATGTGCACATGTTAGGGACAATGGGATTTCACCTGAAGTTCTGTTGTACCTAATGGAAGCATGGCTGTGTGCACACATCACCACTGGGGACAGCATGGGCTTCTGCAAATTATGGTATCCACAGTGGGTTCGGAACTAATCCCCCATGGATACCAAGGTCCCATTGTAATTCATTTTGTAAAAAGGCATCTAAGAAGCTTAGACATACAACTCTTGACCTCAACCCTAAATCTGTACCTTAATCATTTCTGTACGTTGGGACTCTGGGTCACGGCCAGCCATTGGCAAAATACGAATTTTTTGTGTCTTTGAACATCTGTCTGCAAGGGAGAGAGTCATTTTCCTGTGTGTGGCGCTGTCTGTTGAGTGAGGCCTGGGGTAATAGAGATTGTCCAGTTAAAATTCTTTTTAATGAATTTCAGTTTAAGAGAGCAGCTACAATATACCAGTGAATATCACTGGGGAAAATCTTCCAGAACACTGCTAAAACAAAAGAAAAAAGAGAGGAAAAGGAAACAAAAGGTTTGGGGGGGGGGGGGTCAGAAAAACTACCACATAATCCTTTTCCACAAAAGGCTTTGCCTTCAGTTCCCAGTACGCTGAAATTCTAACACACAACTCTGAAATTAGCCAGCAGATATGGACACTTGGCCAAAGACTAACAATATTCTCATTTGATGAGGCCAAGACAGAAGAGACTAACATGAAAGATTCTTGTTTTTAAAAAGAACCTTCAGTGTCACTTTCTATTGCTGACCCACTGCTCCTTGCCAATCTATTGCAAATCATCTAACAATAATAAAACTAGCTAGAGCAACTATGATCACAATAAAAGGGTAGATAGTTGTGAATGGGATTGGTGAGAGGATTGCTGAAATTGTGGGTCTTCCTGGTACTATTATTTATTACATTTCTTGCATGCTTTTCTTCCAAAAGACAAACAAACAAACAAAAAACCCCAATTCTAGGCATCTTACAGTTAAAATAAGAAAAGTTAGTAACAGTTGAGAACCTAATTCATGCTTGCATAATGTAAATCTGCACACACAGAGCTACAAAATGGTTATTCAGCTCTACTCTTCTACTGAGCATCAACATAACTGACAACGTATTTTCTAGGGTGCTTCCTTAATGTCTCACTGTATGATGCAAATGCATAGTGGCTGTTCCGGAATAAAGTGGTACCCTGAAGGCCTTGAACATCCAAGAATGTGCTACTACTGCACAGGTGAACTCCTGTTATTAGTCCCAAAGCAAACCCACTAAACCCACTGTTGAATGGCGAGCCAGTGCAATGGCCACCACCATCACAGAATTTTGGCCTGTACAGAACAGGATTTTGGCCTGTATAGCAATGACTATACCGATTAAATTTCAGAAGGAACAGCTGCAGTTCTAACCTTGTTTTTACAAAAACCCCTGATCAAAATGGTCATGATTATTTATTTATTGCATTTATAGCCTGCTTTTTCTCCAAGGAGCTAAACAAGGCAACAATAAAACAAAATTCAAGATAATAAAGTAAGAACCTGAGAGTCACTGCCTTCCTATTTTACATTAAACACAAGTCCATTATATCACACACTAACAGAACTGCAGCTACTTTGACTTTAATATGGCCCATGTACTTACCTAAAGGTGAGTTTAGTTTTGAACACTGCTTGCCCCTGCAGACCTGTTCCCTGTCTGATGAAGAGATGGTTGTGGTCCCCTTGCAATGGTGCTTTGTACACATCAAACACTTCATTCCCCAAATGCAGTGACATGCTTCAAAAGAAGAAGGATGGTTACTGTATAAGCCCAGAAACAATTTTCTTTACTTAGAAATGGAAGCACTGTAAAACTCAACCAAGTCTTCAAGTGGCCTTGAAACCAATGTTTCAGTACATCTTGATACCAACCTTTTACTCTATCATTATCTCACACCTTGAATGTCCTCCCGCAATCCCCTTCCTCTGGGTCTAGTCCAGAGCTGGGAAAAATACTTTTCTTGGATCACAACTCCCCAAATCTCACAGTAAACACAGAATCATAGAATCTTAGAGTTGGGAGGGACCACAAAGGCCATCTAACTTAACACCCTACCATGCAGGAATACATAACTAAAGCACTCATGGAAGATGCTCATCTAACCTCTGTTTAAAGGCATTCAAAAATGGAAAGTCTATCACCCTTTGAGGCATTCCACTATCAAACCACTCTTACAGTGAAGAAATCTGGCCACTGGTCCTACAAATGACTCCATTCTGGGAGCTGTAATTCAGAAAAGTAACTCACCTCTTTGCAGGACAGATTTACAGTATCTAATAAAGATCCATGAAAGCATCTCCTTCAAGTGAATGAAACTGTACTTGTGACAGTTTCTTAAAACATGGACATTTGCCAGAGGTAAAAGGAACATTTCTCTACCTCAGAGCAATCAACAGCAATTCCTTGTTTACTTACCCTAAAATGATCTAATAAAATTTCATTATGCTACAGCCAAAATAACGCCTAACTAGCACAAAACTTAGAAATGTTCTTGTTTTCAACCAGAATCCCCCAATCAGCATGGCCAGTGGCCATGGCAGCCAAGGGCTTTGAGGAGTTGCAATCCAAAAAAGTAAGTTTTCTAAGCAAAGGGCCTAATGTGGCACCTGTACACTGCATAACATGCATTGTTGGTATACAAGGACAGGCCAAACAATGTCTAGCACAAACCTACCTCCCATCAGACCACTTGACTATCCGTGCATTGCTTTCACGAACCTCGTTCCCTTCATCATCTCTGCGAGTTCTCCAGCGTATCGTGTTCTCTACCTGTCAGTACATAGCAAGTTACCATGATTAGATACATTTTGAGAATAAAATTGCTAAGCTGAATTGTGCAAGGCTGGGTAAACGTAGTTGGCAAACATACCATGAATAATTTGTCTGACTATTGGTTAAGTTCATATTTACAATATTAGCCAGCTGCAATGTGGCAGTGGCTTGAATCATCTGCAAACAGCCAACGCAGGGTCCATGAGACAGAAAGGGAGCCTGGAAAACTGGGAGGAGAGAGAACTCCCTAATGTCAGCTAAGTCACTGAATGACTCCACCATGAAAATGAAATGCAAACTGATTACTGTTTTCTTTCTCAGACTCTCTTCAGTACCTGCTCTCTGAAGATAAATCAGTGTTTCCGTAAACCATCTGAGATGTGGTGGATCACCAGCTCATTTTTCCCAGTCTGCCAGAGACCAGCAAAAATACTTGGGCCTATTGGCTACAACTGTTTTATTCTTTCTTTCCTGCAAACCTGCAGTGGACCAACAGCCAAGGGCTTGCAGAACAGCACCATTCCACTGACCACCAGTTTGAGTAGCACTGATATAAAGCATGAATCTCAAAACTGGATTTGATCTCAAGAATAACAATGGTGCATGTGTACACAGACACCCCTACGTATGCTGGAGGAACAGAATTTCAAATCATACCTTCAGTTTTAACCTTGTTCTGCCTTCTTCATCAAGCATCTCTTCATCTTCAAATTCATCTTCATAATACTGAGGATCAAAAGGTCTGCAATAAAATTCAGAATGTTAAGAGCAGCTCTGCCATACCAGGCCAAAGACTCTATCTCATCCAGCACCCCATTTTCTACAGTGGCCAATCTCATGCCTCAGGAGAAGCCCACAAGCAGGACTTGAGAGCAGTAGTCTTCTTTGGTCATTGTTTCTCAAGAACTAATATTCTGTTACATCCTGTCCTTATTCAAGCATGCTGCAAATGTGGAGAATGAGCACACAAAGAGGGGGGCATGTTGAACTTGTTCTCCTCTGTTACTGATTCTATTATCTCCTCCTCTCCTTGTGTGGGGAGTGACCTTCTGAAGTGGAAAGCAACTACAAAGAGAGGGGGGCTCTCCTTTTTAGAAACTCACCAGGAGGCAGGGCTAACACTTTATCCATCATATGTATCTATTCCTCTATAGCAATCAAGACTAATTACTTCCAATAGCCTTATCCTCCATGAATCTTTCTACTCCTCCCTCTAAATATTTAAGTTGGAAGTCACACTCATTTCTTGTGAGGATCCCTCACAGGGAAGGGTGGGCAAATGCCAGGAGTCAGGCTCCCAACTCACTTGGAGAACCTTTCCAAGCACCATATTTGCTGTAGCAGTAGTGGTGGGTGTGGTGGTGGGGGAATGAAATTTTGCTTTCAAAAGTTGCTGTGTGCTCCCCAGGCATCTGTGACAAGTGGAATTGTGCTTCCGGAAGGATTCTTGAAAGGCTTGTTTTGAAAGGAAAATGGCCAATGGGTTTTTGGGTGTTATTGCTTTTGTCATAATAGATGGGTGGAGACAGATACTGTGGGCTCACACACAGTTCACATATTGTCCATCTTTGCAACAGGGCAATAGTTTACCAGACAAATTGTCCATTTGATGCAAAACTGTTTTTTAATGAAAAATATATCAATAGGTCTGTCTTGTCATTATTTTTCTATGGCTGGTGGGATTGTGTTCCCCCATGAAGTAAGAGGCTAAACTGGTGGAAGTACTGATATAGAAAGGGTCTCTCAAGTTACGTTTTTCACACAAAAGTGTAGAGTGGCATTATGGTTCACATCTGTGCCTCTCTTTATATCTATGGGCAGGAAAGAATCAAAATTTTCTCCATTAGAAAACTTGGATAATCCTTTGTATCAAGACAACCTCTGTCTCAAAATTTCTCAAAATGAGTTTCCCTGGCTGAATTTTATTTATTGACTGACTGATTTAACACTGCATAGCAACTGCCGATCATGTATGAAAATTATTGTTACGGTTTCTCTGGTAAAAGATTCATTTCTGAATTACAACTAGAATCTGTTGCAACTCTTCCCCCCCCCCCCTCCAACCTCTGGCTCATTCTCTCCATATCTTATAGCTGCCTTCCTGGAATGATAGATCAATTGAACTACAACTCCCACAATCCCCAGCCAGCATGACTAATGGTTAGGAATGTGAAACAACTGAAGCTGTTAGCCCGCCCCCCCAAAAAATACCCTACCCACAAAAGGGCCTATCTAAGAGTTGGCTACTATAATTTTTTTCATGGAAACCAGAGATGTTTACTTTCAGGTTTGTGCATATGATACCTTGGTGGTCCCCCCTCCTTACCTGGGTTCCACACTGAGGAAATTGGGAAGCTTCACAAAGTACAAATCATTTCCCAAATCTGTATTTACTTTTGGAATTTCTACTTCTATTCGTGTTTCTGGAATAGGTTCCTCCTCCTGCTGATCCTCATTCAGTCCATTTTCATCCTAATGAAATAGAGACAAAAAGTAAATTATTGTGCATGTTGGTTGGCCCCATAAAGGTATCATTGTTCAGATGTTTTTGGATTTGCTATACGGCCAACACAGCTACACCTAGATGCTTTTTGGATTTCAAGATACCGCATTTTAGCCATCACAGGGGAAGAGAGAGCCAGTGCACTGGGACTTTGCCATCTGAGGCTTCTGCCTCCAACAAAGGTAAAGCATTTTTTTTCCTGATATTGGCACTGATTGGCATGCTTTACCACCACACCATCTAAAGTTTTCCAGATGCAAAACATGAAGACTTCTTGAGAAATTCAGTGTTCTCTATCTACAAAGGAGCCTGTGGCTTCACAAAAGAAGGAAACATGCTAGATTCCAAGGAAACACGTTCATTGAATTGCAAATGGACATTAAATTTCCTTGACTTTAAAAATCTACCAGTGACCACATGGCCAAAAAGGGTGAGGTACCAACCTGCAGATAGCCTTCCCTACCATCTGAAGTAAGACCAGAGACAGAAAATGCAGGCCCATGACTAACATGTTCAATTTTTTTCTCCTGTTTGCCTGATGAAGAAGCCAACGTGACTTCAAAAGCTTGCAAAATGTAATTGTGAATTTTGGTAGGCCCAATAAAGGTATCACTGTTTGGATGTAATTATATAAGGAATAGGAAGACTTCCATGATGTGTTCTGTACTTTCCTTAAGAACCTTATGTATGTAATGAAACACATCATGTATAAGAATATATTTGTTTTCTTCTTCCCTCCTCACCCCTTCTTCTTTCTCTCTCATGTCTTTTACATCATAAGCCTGCAGGCAAGGACTGTCTTATTGGGCAGACCATGCTGCTTGTGAAATGCTCTGGCAAATCTTTTTGGCTGAAGAGTGAAGTAAATGTTTTATAAATAATTATTCTTAGCTTACCAATGGTATGCACGAATAACAGTGAAAATTTCTAGAGACAAAAGAAAATAGATGATGTCTTGCAACAGACTTTTAGCACAGTGAACTTTACAGGGGAAGCAATCTTATTTTTTTCTCATTTAGAGAGGATGCAATTAATACAGTTAACAGTCTGCTTTGTATTAAGAAAAGGAACATAGAAATGTAGTAGGATGGCAAAAGAAAAACAGAGTACGCAATTCCTCTGCCAATTCACTAGGCTTCTATTCCTGCCATGGAATAAGTGAAGCCTCTTCTTTTGTAACCAGTGGAAAGCTAAACAGGTTAGCAACAGAGAGACAGATTACTTTGTCATTCCTTTTACCATCTCTTACTTGCTTGGTAAGTTTTCCACAAATTTTCTTCTGACTTTCTGATCACCTGTGGCAACCAAATGAGTAGTTAAATCCAAGATGCCTCTTATTCGGAAGAATATGAGTCCTTATAGCTTGATTCCACGTACATTTCATAGAATCATAGAATCATAGAGTTGGAAGAGACCACTAGGGCCATCCAGTCCAACCCCCTGCCATGCAGGAAATCCAAATCAAAGCATCCCTGACAGATGGCCATCCAGCCTCTGTTTAAAGACCTCCAAGGAAGGAGACTCTATCACCCTCCGAGGGAGTGCATTCCACTGTCGAACAGCCCTTACTGTCAGGAAGTTCCTCCTAATGTTCAGGTGGAATCTCTTTTCCTGTAGCTTGCATCCATTGTTCCGGGTCCTGTTTTCTGGAGCAGCAGAAAACAAGCTTGCTCCCTCCTCAATATGACATCCTCTCAAATATTTAAACAGGGCTA
This sequence comes from Sceloporus undulatus, assembly GCF_019175285.1. NCBI lineage: Eukaryota > Metazoa > Chordata > Lepidosauria > Squamata > Phrynosomatidae > Sceloporus > Sceloporus undulatus. The sequence continues at coordinate 157,795,031 of NC_056527.1, forward strand.
TCATATCACCTCTTAACCTTCTTTTCTCCAGGCTAAACATCCCCAGCTCCCTGAGTCGTTCCTCATAGGGCATGGTTTCCAGACCCTTCACCATTTTTGTCGCCCTCCTTTGGACACGCTCCAGTTTCTCAATGTCCTTTCTGAATTGTGGTGCCCAGAACTGGACACAATATTCTAGGTGGGGCCTGACCGGAGCAGAATACAGTGGCACTATTACTTCTCTTGATCTAGACACTATACTTCTATTGATGCAGCCTAAAACAGCATTGGCCTTTTTAGCTGCCGCATCACACTGTTCACTCATGTTCAACTTGTGGTCTACTTGGACTCCTAGATCCCTTTCACACGTAGTTTCTTTCAGCCAGGTGTCACCCATCCTATATCTGTGCATTTTATTTTTCTGCCCTAAGTGCAATACCTTACATTTCTCCATGTTGAATTTCATTTTGTTAGCTTTGGCCCAGCTTTCTAGTCTATTCAGGTCATTTTGAATCTTGATCCTGTCCTCTGAGGTATTAGCTATTCCCCCTAATTTGGTGTCATCTGCAAATTTGATAAGTATGCTCCCAATTCTGTCATCCAGGTCATTGATAAAGATGTTGAATAGCACTGGGCCCAGGACAGAGCCCTGTGGGACCCCACTGGTCACTTCTCTCCAGGATGAAAAGGAGCCATTGTTGAGCACCTTTTGGGTTCGGCCGGTCAACCAATTACAGATCCATGTAACAGTTCCTTTGTCTAGCCCACATTTTTCCAGCTTGTTTGCAAGTATGTCATGGGAAACCTTGTCAAAGGCCTTACTGAAATCAAGATATACTATATCCACAGCATTCCCTTCATCTACCAAGCTGGTAATTTTATCAAAGAAAGAGATCAGGTTTGTCTGGCATGACTTGTTTCTCTGAAACCCATGTTGACTTTTTGTGATTATGGCATTGCCTTCTAGATGTTCACAGACTCTCTGTTTAATGATCTGCTCCAGAATCTTTCCTAGTACTGATGTCAGACTAACTGGACGATAATTGTTGGGATCCTCTTTTTTCCCCTTTTTGAAGATGGGGACAACGTTTGCCCTCCGCCAGTCTGCTGGGATCTCTCCTGTTTTCCAGGAGTTTTCAAAGATTATTGCCAATGGCTCTGATATTACATTTGCCAGTTCTTTTAATACCCTTGGATGGAGTTCATCTGGTCCAGGAGACTTAAATTCATTTAGATTAATAAAGTGTTCCTCTACTATCTCTTTACTTATTCTGTGCTGAAATTCCCCTATTCTGTCCTCTGCTCCATTATCCTCAGGTTGAGCACCCTTTTCTTTTTCTGAGAAGACTGAGGCAAAGAAGGTGTTGAGTAATTCTGCCTTTTCTCTGTCTTCTGTTAGCATTTTGCCATCTTCTCCACGAAGTGGCCCTACTGTTTCCCTCTTCTTCCTCTTGCTGCGGACATATCCAAAAAAGCCCTTTTTATTGTTCTTAACCTCTCTAGCAAGCCTGAGTTCATTCTGCGCTTTAGCTTTTCTGACTTTACCCCTACACATGCCTGCTATTTCTTTGAATTCCTTTTTTGTGATTTCCTCCTTTTTCCATTTCTTATACATGTTCCGTTTCAAACTTAGCTCGGTTGAAAGTTCCTTAGTCATCCATCCTGGTTTCTTGAGACACCTCCCGTTTTTCTTTCTCACTGGAACTGTTTGAAATTGTGCCTTCAGTATCTCTCTTTTGAGAAACTTCCATCCGTCCTGAATTCCTTTATTTTTTAGTATTTCTGACCATGGAATCGCTCTCAATACTTCTCTAAGTTTACTGAAATCCGCTCTCCTAAAGTCTAGGATGCGTGTCTGACTATGCCTGGCTTCACCTTTCCACTGTATTACAAACTCCAGGAGAACATGGTCACTTCCACCTAATGATCCCACCACTTGCACCCCATTAACCAAGTCATCCTTGTTGGTTAGGATCAGATCTAAAATAGCTGACCCCCTTGTTGCCTCTTCCACCTTTTGGACCATGAAATTGTCTTCCAGGCAAGTGAGGAATTTGCTAGGCCTTGAGGGTTTTGCTGAGTTTGACTTCCAGCAAATATCAGGATAGTTGAAGTCGCCCATCACTATTACATCTCTCTTTTCTGACTGTGTGGTCATCTGTTCTAGAAAGATATCATCCAATTCCTCCGTCTGACTTGGGGGTCTGTAGTGGACTCCCACCGTAACATCCTTGTTGTTTCTCTCCCCTTTGATTCTTATCCAGATGCTCTCCACCTGGCTTCCATGATTGATGTCCAGGATCTCTTCACTGGTGTAAATATCTCTGACATATAGTGCTATTCCTCCTCCTTTCTTATTTGGCCTATTTCTCTTAATAAGGTTATACCCCTCTATTTCCACATTCCAATCATGAGACTCATCCCACCAGGTTTCAGTGATGCCTATTATATCATATTTGCTTTGTTGTACTAGGAGTTCGAGTTCATCTTGCTTATTTCCCATGCTCTGTGCATTAGTGTAGAGACATCGCAGACCATGGTTCCCTTTTACTTGCTGCCTGTGCAAGTTTTTTTGCCTTCCACTGTTGGGTCCTTGCACTGTTTGCCTTGTCTCCTCTATGTCAGTTTGACTATTTTCGCCATCCCTTTCGCCTTCCTTAATATTGCCTCCCTTCCCCTCGGAACTCAGTTTAAAGCTCTCCTGATCAAGTTCTTGAGACTGTTGGCAAAAACATTTCTTCTAACTGGCGTGAGATGCAACCCGTCTGTTGCAAGAAGTCCCTCCTCATGGAACCGCAGCCCATGATCGAAGAATCCAAATCCTTCTCGGCGGCACCATCTGCGAAGCCAGTTGTTCACATCTGCGATTTTCCTCTCCCTTCCTGGACCATGCCCTTCAACTGGCAGAAGAGACGAGATGACAACCTGTACATCCATTCCTTTCAGCTTCCTACCAAGCGTCTCGTAATCCCTTTTGATGTTCTGAATGCTGTGTCTTGCAGTATCATTAGTTCCCACGTGGACCAAAAGGAAGGGATATTGGTCAGAAGGCTTGACCAGTCTTGTCAGCCTCTCTGTCACATCACAGATCTTTGCACCTGGAAGACAACACACCTCTCGAGACATCTTGTCAGGCCTACAAATCACTGCTTCTGTACCCCTCAGCAAGGAGTCCCCCACTACGACCACACGCCTCCTCCTAGGCTTAGCAGCGACTGTTCCCTCGGGTGGGACTCTCAGGCTCCCCTGCTCTGTCCCTGAAGTCTGTCCATGCTGCTCTTCTTCATCCTCCTTGATAAGGGAAAGAGCTTCAAATCGATTCTCTAGCTGCAAACTCCCCGAACAATTCCTTCTTGGCTTACTTCTCTTTGTGACATTCCTCCAGCTGTCTGCCTCCTCTGTTTGGCAAGTGACCTCTTCCACCCTAGCATTTTCCTCTGCGTGGTACTCATCCAAGATGGTTAGTTCTATTGTGTCCAGAAAATCCTCATTTACTTGGAAGATTCTGCTGAATCCAAAGATTCACTTGCTCCCAAACAAGTGCCTAGGGAGGGAGCCCAAGAGAAGGAAAATGCTGTACCTTGTGCTATGCATTCCTTAGCTAAACATACATATGTAACAATGCTCAAAGAGATAGCTCTACTTTTAGGCAGTCTGAGGCCTAAAACAGATGGGCCAAAGGAAGTGGCTTCAGGCCACTTTGGGGGTCTGGCATTTACATGATGCATGCCTCCAAAGTGACTGGAAACCACTCTGAGGCTGTCAAAGACAGCCTGAAGCCGCCACAAAAAGGAGCTGTTTAAATCTGGCTCCTGACAGTGGCCGGTGGTGGTGGCCCACTTTGGAAGTGGGCTGTGTGGTCACCGCAGTCCTGGCTCCATTACAGCCTCTGGCTGCTCCTTCTGGGCCATCTGCTTTGTCCCTGAGACAACCACTTCAGGTGGATGTTAGAGGGCTGGAGCAACAACTTCTGAGTCCCAAGTATTTCCCTCTCTTAGAGGACAGAACTGTGCATGTCACATGGTGAGTCCTCTTATCATCTCAAATAGGCTGCTACCCTCAGATAGTTTGACTTGTTTCAGACAGTAAAATATTTTGGTCCAGGCTAATACTTTGGTCTAACCCTTCTTGATGGGATCAAGGATTACTCCAGCACTTTTATTCAGTTAGATCAAGAAAATCTATTAAATGGTGAATCTATCAAAACCTTCATAGTCAAACAGTCAGCTTGAGGTACAAGGTTACATCTCATACAGAGTTGATACTACTAACAAGACAGAGCATCATGACTTTAAGAGTCACTTTAAACTACTGTACTGCAAAGTACTTACAATAGGCTGCCCAGGAGTTGGAGGCTTGTCTTCCCCATCACTCCCTGAAGATATGTCATCTGCCCCTCCAAAAAGATCCATGGCATCCCTGTTATCTTGCCCAAAGAACAAGACACAAGCAATATTACTTTGACTTGTCCAGATCTATAGGTTATGTTAGGAAGGAGGACAGCCATAGTGATATTTCAAAAAAGAGACCTTATGAAGAAACATTATACAGCATTACAAGGGTAATTAATGCTATATAACAATACACAGAAAAAATATGTAGAAAATCAAAGACAATAGATAGAGTAATGAAGCAATGAAGAGGTCTGTGTTCAGATTAATAAACCCAAGCTCAAATCTCAAGTCAGACACAAAGTTTACTGTGTAACTGTGGGCTTGTTTCTCTCCTTCTCAATGTCTAATCTACCTTACAGGATTGTTGTGAGGCTTAATAATCGTGTTATTTGCTGCATTTATATATTTTATTACAATTGCACCCAATGGATGCAAAATTTGGTACTGGTCCTTGGAATGGAAAACAGTATAGTGCGCCCGCACCATACAAGGCTTTCAGCTTATGCTGAAGCCGTGCGGCAAAAGTGAGAATGGTTCACATGGCCACACGATCCCCATTATATCAAATGGGGCTCAAGCATATGCGCTTTTTGCCTTACACAAGGGGCGGCATGGAATGGGTCCCCTGTGTAAGTAAGGGCCGACTGTAATTGCCAGTCTTCCACGAAATATAGCCTGAGAACCCCAGTAGACATGATTCTGCCCCATCCCATTTATCCAAACAACAATGACTCTAAGATGTAGCTTAGGGTATGAGACAAGAGAAAACTCCTAGGAAGAAGAGGAGAACAATAAAATATGTGTGTGTACACACATGCACACACACAGGATAGTCATAACTAAAATCAACCAGGGCCTCCAAAGATTTATAAAACAACACAGTGCCAATCCAATTTCAGCAGAAGTGGGAAAGTGCCCCACAGGCTACATGCAACCGCCAAGGCATTTTTGTGAGACCCAAGGGTTAAAAAGTGTTTTTCACAATTATCCCTTCCAAATGCTTCTATGGGGCATAGGGTACTTTTTTGATATTTTAAGTATCTTCCTGGCCATACAGGTTTGGGAAAGTCCTTTTTAAAAACCATTTCATTTAATAGGAATTGACTTCTCTTCACTTCCTGTTGTAAAAAAGCTCTTGTAGACCTAAAATGCCCCATTACCCCTTAGAGGAAGATCCCATGGGGAGGCTAAAGCAGCTCCCAGACAGTTATTTTTCCCTGAGCTAGTGTTTGATATCTCTCTGAACCTTTCCTGTAAGGAGCAGAGAAGCAATGTCATCCAATGTTGCATTCAAAACTGCCATGACAACACTGGCAGGTGGCTAAAATTAAAATTCAGGCTGACCAAGTCAATTACACAATTTTTGGTGGCAACATTTTGTTTGGCTCCACTGGAGAACATTTGGAGGAGCCTGTAACTACAAATCCCACTTCTGCTTGGTTAAAAAATGAGAAGAGGTGCTGCTTACCTTTTTGTCCTTCTGCATCACTCTCCATTTCAGAATCTGATGCTATTTGTTTCTTGCGCTTCATCTGTGGAACCTCATCGTCACTGTCACTGCCTCTTGCAGACTCTGTGAAAAGAAATACCTAAAATGAGCAATTCCATGGAAATTCCTACAAGAGTACCTGGCACTCACCAGATGTCTTGGACTACTGTCTATGCTGGCTGGGGCTAATGGCAGCTGTAATCCAAAATTTCTGGAAGGTACCTGGTTGCGATTCTATGCTTTCCTATATTGTACCATTTAATAGATAAGTTTACACAATGTATATTATTAACTTGAGGAGAAGTTATGCTGCTCCTACATAAAGAAGCAGTCTGACAAGAGAGAAAGATGTTCAAATCCCTATCCATGAATCACATTTAATGGATAGCTGATTCAGCAGGTTACCATTCCCCCCACATCTAATCTATTTCACTAGGAGGTTATCCACACTGCAGAAATAAGTGACTCACAATATTTTCAGTTTTGTTTTTGCCATAACTAAGGCTGCACTGACAGTGCAAAAATAATCCAGTTTGACACCACTTTAACTGCCATGGCTGGGAATGGTAGTTTTATGAGACATTTAGCCTTCTCTGTCAGAGAGCTCTGGTGCCACCACAAACTACAAATCCCAGAACTGCACAGCACTGAGCCATGGAAGTTAAACTGATGTCAAACTGGATTATTCCTGCAGTGCGAATGCAGCATTAGCGACAGAAAAAAAACAAAACTGAAGATATCATAACTCACTCAGGTTGTAAAACAAACAAAAATATAATCAGCAGTGACATTGAAACCCTATGAATTTCCCTTCGAGAACTGTCCAGTTTACAGTGGGATCATGATAGCCTTATATAACAGGGAGGAAGAAAACTGTATATTAATTTTGAAGATGATAACTAGGTAGTATCTTGCACTAGAGCACCTCATAGTGAACCAGTTGTGCGAATGGTCAGTTGGGATGGGGAATAACAACAAACAACAACAACCTCTTACCTGCTCTCCCCATCGATTGCGGCAGGGAACAACAACAATTAGCAGAAACACTAGATCAGTTAAAACACATCAGTTAAAATTTGGGGGTAATGGTGCAACTTATTTGGATGAGTAAGTCACTGCTCAAATCTCAATCTAGATATTTTTGGTTAGATTTAGATTCTTTTAGTAAGTAAGAATTATGTGTTAGGAGCCTATAAATACATCACCCCCAAACAGCAAAATGCAGTTTGCCAGAAACACTTTAAAATGGTAACTGATATAAATGACTGAATTGAGACCATCAAAACAAATCTTGTGAGATTATATTCTTGAAAGAGTTTATTGAAGGTTAAAATCAAAGATACTGGAACATCTCTCTAAAAATAAAATCAGAGTCCTCATCTAGTATCTTACCTACCTGAGGAAAAAAGCGAATCGCCTCCTGATTTTGGTTAAATGTGCCATCCAATCCTGGAACAGCTTCACTGGCTTCCAGTCTATTTCTGGGCGCAATTCAAGGACTGATTTTGACCCTAAAGCCCTAAACTTGGGTCTCGTGTTGGAAGAAAGGCAGGATATTAAATATATAAGTCTGTTGTTCAAAAGCTAGGATCTCTCAACATCAAGAGTTCTCCAACTACCTGTGACTGAAATGCTACAGCTTTCTCTCATCAACAACAAAGTATTATTATTATTATTATTATTATTATTATTATTAAGCTTTATTTATATAGCGCTGTAAATTTACACAGCACTGTACATAAAATCATAAAATAAAGCTGGAAACCCTTGGAAGACACTGTTGGTCAGGGTGGGCAAAACTGTGCAAGGCTGTTGCCACACTGCAGAATTAATGCAATTTGACAGTGCTTTAATTGCCATGGCTCCATCCAATGGAATCCTGGAATTTGTAGTTTGTTGTAGCACCAGAAATGTCCGACAAAGAAAGCTAAATAGCTCACAAGGCTACAAATCTCAGAATTTCATAGCATTCAGCTATGGCAGTTAAAGCAGTTTCAAACTGCATTAATTCCTCAGTGTAGATACAGTCCTAGATAGACAAGTATCTGATCAAGGACCCTTTCACACTAAACAGTTACTGTGAGGCAATTCCACTTTATCAGCTATGGCTGCATCCTGTAGAATCCTAGGATCTGTAGTTTGGTATGGCATTAGAGCTCTTGGGCTGAGAATTTCAAATACTTCAGGAAACTACACATACTAGGATTTTACAAGATGGAACCAGGGCAGTTAAAATACTATCAAAGTGATATAATTGTGAAAGGGCCCCAAACTGGATTATTCATAGTCCAACTTGACAAAATGTCCCATGGTCATGCTACACTGGGGCATTTGCTCAAGTGAGCCATGCTAAACTGCAAATTCTCTCTCTCACACTTCTTGTACTGTGAAGCTGTCTAGAAAGAAATGCTCCTGGGGAGAGGGGGCTGTGGATCTCTTTATGCCTCTCTTCCCCAATAGTTGATAGCCTACCCAGCCCCATTTCCTAACTAAAGCAAGCAAATGGCTGATGGTGTGTTAGTCACTACTTCTAAGATTCTGACCTTTTTCATGCTGAGACACAGGTAAGAGTGATGCCCAGAATGTGCATCCTCTCCTGGTGACCTAGCACAGCTCCAAACCTGATCCACTCCACTGCAGCGCAAAGCCAGCCTTTCAGTGGGGGAACTTGCACACATGCACAAAGGGAACTCTGGAACGCCTCCTGGGCCCCAACCAACTTAATCCAGCCTTAAGCCTGACAACAGTCTGACCTGGTATATGACAGTGTCCTATGTGATATGTTACAGCTCTTGTCACTGAAGTTATTGTACATAAATTTGTCAAGATGACCAGAAAAACTATACTGGGCTAAGCTTTCCCCAGACCAGTTCCTTCATGATATGTTGGAATACACATCCAATAATCCACGGGACCAGGGGAATGGTGGGAGTTGCCATCAGCAGCATCAGCAAGGTGCTGGGTTTGAGAAAGCTAGGTTAATCATTTATACTTTCAATTTGCCATACCAGATTTATGTTCATGTTCCTCCTCATCCTCTGAAAGCCTGTGCTCATCTTCAGAATGCTGGGGTCTCTCATCCTCTGAGTTCTGCATCTTTTCCTCATCAGAATGCTGTGGCCTTTCATCGTCATCATCATCATCATCTGAATTTTGAGCGTTCTCTTCATCCGAATTCCGGGGTCTTTCATCTTCATCTGAATTCTGTAGCTTTTCCTCGTCAGAGACCTGTGGCCTCTCCTCCTCATCTGAAATGTGCATTTTCTCCTCGTCAGAATTTTGCAGCCTCTCTTTACTGTCTGAAATGGGAGCTCTCTCCTCATCATCAGAGTTCTTCTCTTCATCATCTGAATGTTGCAGCCGCTCTTCGTCTTCCGAGTTCTGGAGCTTTTCATCGTCGTCTGATTGATCGCTTTTGTCTTCCCTTCCCCATTTCTCATCTTCCGAGTGGGCTTTCTCAGATCCTTCTACCTCCGAGTGATGGCTGCCATCCTCCGACCTGTGGTCCTCATCTTCTTCATCATCATGACCAGCTTCTGAACCACTGTGCTGGTCAACATCTGACTGTTCATGATCCTCAGCTTCAGAGTGTCCTGAGCCTTCAGAGTGATTGTAGGATTTTTCTGATCGGTTGTCACTACCACTATGATGAGAAGCACCATCATCTTCACTGTCTTCACCAAATAATTCTTTATTACTGGGTTTCAAAGCCTCCCGATCGTCTTCTCTTTCGCTCTCACTAGCAGAAATATTACTAACGTAACCAGCATTCTCCTGATCAGAATCCGACTCGGAGCCGGAATCAGAATCTGTCAAGCAAAACAAAATATAAAACCACAATATTAACGAGGGGAAGAAAATCAAGTTTTACATCAAATTAATGAAAATATCTTATTGATTCTGTGTTTCTCTCTGAATTAAATGAAATCAGCAGACCAATCAAACAATTTGTTCTAACAGTAATATAGTTGCCCCTCTGTTTTCGTGGGGGATCCGTTCCAGAACCCACCCACCACCGTGAAAATGGAAATCAGCCAAAATCCAAGCCCTATTATTGGCTTGGATGGGAACTCGCAGGGGCA
>NC_056527.1:157805074-157808212 GCF_019175285.1 Sceloporus undulatus
AAAAGAAGCTCCAAAATGGAGCTCCTCGCGGCGCAGCTATGACGCCGCAAAGCGCCGCTGGCTCACTCGCGCCGTCATAGCCGCCGTGACATGTGCGGAATCACAGCGTCCGCTACATAAAAATGGCGGCAGCCATCTGGAACGGCTGCCGTCAATTTTTACGTGCAGAGCGTGTATTAGAGTTAGGGAGGTGCAGAAGCACCGCACCTCCCTAACCCTAGTACGCGCTCTGTGCGTACTTTAATGGCGGTGTGTAACCCGCCAATAGTTACTTAATAGACACAAATACAGTACCAGTCTGGGGTGTCATTAGGGGATGTGGGGAGGGGGGTACAAACCAAACCAGCTGACACCAGGTGACATTCTTTGCCATAGTATTTCACAACTACACAACTGCAGCCCACAACTTTGCGGGGTTTTCCTTCTCTGCCAATCTTGCAGAGACCTACCAACTCACCCAGCTTCTTGTTGTCATCAACCTTTATCAGGTTGATCTGATGTTCAGTACAACGGCTCCGCAAACGTGTGCCTTTTGGCAGAAATGGGCCGTGGCATTTGCCTGTATCCTTTTAAAAAGCCAAAGAGAGATGACATGAGTGGGGCAACGCTCATTGTAAAGAGTTGGGAATGGCTGTAGTTTTTATTTTATTTTAAAAAATTAAAATGTTTAAGAAATTAACATTTTTACACCAACTGTTTAACAACAATTTTACAATTGGTAAAGGAGAGGGGAAGATTACAGAACTATCCAGTTATGTCTCAGTAGCCAGATCTGAAATGATTATATCAGCTTCTGAAACCTCCAAAGGACTATGGCAGAAATAATCATTTCATATCTGTCTATGGGGACATAGCTAGACCTTTCTGGGATCTCCAGTCCCCTCTCCTCCGGGCATGAATGGCCATGGGTAGAGGGTTTCAGCAGCTTTATGGTAGCTCTGGGTAATGGTAGTAAATGGCCAGATGTAATGGAGTTCCACATGCAGAACAACCATGCAAGATTGCAGCCTCTATTTTAGGCCCGGGAAAGACTGCCCTACAAGGGTGGGCTGCTGGCAGCCTATTTCCCTCCGGAGGGAAGCCGTAGCCACCAAACCATATGGCTTCCCTCTGGAGTAAAAAGAACCTGAAAAAATGGGTTCTTTTTACAGCGCTGGAGTGATGTTGCAAGTGCGCCACTGGTGCACTCGTGATGTCAGCGATGCACACCGCCGTGTGGATGCTGCGTGGCACTTACGTCACCATGGCAGCACCCGTGTACACAGGACACCACCATTAGTACACCGCCACTCTGTACTAGGGTTAGGGACCGTGTGGTTGGTGCGCGGTCCCTAACCCTAGTATCGCCATGCCACAAAGTGCCCATCTGTATCGGGCCTTAAAGTGAAGAAATGGCACATAATTTGATACTCACAGAGTTACCAGGTGGCTGAGTAATGCTGCTTCATTAGGGAATTGTGATGCTGCACAACTGAATATGCAATCTTTCTGTGTAATGTAACATGCAATGCAACTTGCATACACAATAGCTATTGCAATACATGTGCAACTCCTCTTCTGCAACCTTGAACTGAATGAACTTTATCTTTTTGTCCATCCATGGTATCCTCAGCACTCTTCTCCAGCACCACATTTCAGATGAGTTGATTTTCTTTCTTTCAGCTTTCTTCACTGCCCAGTTTTCACAACCTTATGGGAAATACAATGGCATGGACAATCCTAACTTTAGTATTTAATGATATATCTTTACACTTCAGGGTCTTGTCTAGTTCCTTCATAGTTGCCCTTCCTGGTCCTAGTGTTCTTTTGATTTCTTGACTGCAATCTCTGCTCTGATTGATGATTCGGTATGGAAATAGTTTGTGAAAATCTTGAACTATTTCAATCACGTCATTGGCTACTTTAAAATTATATAGATCATTGTGAAGGAACTAGACAAAATAATTTGTATTTTCTTGATGTTCAGCTGTAAAACTGAATATATTCTTGATTTTATTTGGTTTTTGTACAGTGCCGTGTACATTTATGGTGCTTTATAAATAAAGCTAATAATAATAATAACAACAACAACAACAACAACAACTGCCTTTATGCATACTGCTTTGACTTTCTTCAATAATCTTTCCATATCATATCTCTCATATTCCTTCCAGTATTATGGTATCATCTGCAAATCTTAGACTGCTGCAACATTTGTGTGCCTTCAAGCCATTTCCATCTTAGGGTTAGGAACAGCTAAAACTGCCCCTTTTAAAAGGTAGCCCCATGCTATGGAATGTGGATTGTATATTACAGTAATCCAGACAGAATGTTACTGAGTTATGTCTCATAATAGTCAAACCAGACCTCTCCAGAAAAATATAATTCCATTGCAGACCACACTCCCCAATCTTGTTGTACCATCAGACTCTATTCTTTTTCCTCATGTGGAAGCCTCAAACTCAATGAGATTTACTTCTGTGCAATACAAAAAGAATTGTGCTTAGCGGTGTTTTTTGTCATTGCACACCAGGAGTCGCTGTTGCCTGAAATAACTTTTGAAAGCACTTTTCTTTTAGAAAACTGATGCACTTTTTTAAACCTTTTATGATAGGTACCAAATCAATAGAAAATTTAGATACATTTATTCAATAGACTTTAGATTGATCTAAAGAAGCACAAGTTCTTAATGATAAAGCTGCTTGGGTTTTGCTGGTTGCTGTCATTTCTATATCTGCCATATTAGTTCTTAGGACTGGAGCGTGGCTTTGGCACGGCTTCTGGACTCTTAGGACGCATCCATCATTTAAACAGCATACCTCCAAAGTGACCCGAAGCAGTTTTATTTTGGCCTGTCTGTACAGGGCCAGTGTTAGGTGGTCAGGAGAGGTCCAGAGAAGGAGTAACGGAAGTGGTATTTTCCCTTTTCCATCCTTTGTTAGGGCCCTGTAAGTTTTACCCTCAACTTATCCATGGGTCATATCAAAATCCATGATTTTGACCCTGAAACATTGCGTTGACGTATACATGACGTCGACTTGTACATGAGTATATGTGGTAAATGTCAATTCTATTAAAAACACATGGGCCTGTTACAGACTGCCAAAATAAAGCTGCTTCGGGTCTCTTTGGAGGTATGCTGTTTAAATGATGCATGGG
>NC_056527.1:157808312-157814084 GCF_019175285.1 Sceloporus undulatus
CCAGAAGGGGGTGTGACACCCAGTTGGCCCCCTGCCCCTGCAGGTGCTGCCCAAGCCTGTGCAGGTGCTCCTCTGGGGCTGTGCAGGTGCTTATTGGGTCTGTGCAGCTGCAGCTCTGGCCCAAGTGGGCGCCACTTGGGCCTACTTGCGAACCATTTCGACCCATGCAGGTACACCTTTGGCCACATGGATTCCATTTCAGCCCATGTAGGTGTGCCTCCAGCCACGTGGATGCTGTTTTGGCCTGTGCCGGTGCTGTTTTGGCCCACACTGGTGTGCCTTTAGCTGCATGGCCACATCTCAGAATTGCGCATTCACTTCCATGTGCCCTCCCTGGAAGTCCCACCAGAAATCCCACTCCACCCCATCCCAAAGTCCCCCTTGCACCAGGTGACACTCGGTGTAGGAACACCACTGGTTTTACACTGTCCAGTTTAGGATTTTCTTTTTGCCTATAATGCCAAAAAGCTCCCGTCCACATGACCAGGAATGACGAGTTACAGTCCGGGGGGGGGGGGAACGGATCTCCCGCATAAGGCAAGGGCGCACTGTACTGTATTTTGCTAGGTAATATTATTATTCCCATATTAAGGATGGGAACTCACTCAAAGTCATCCAGCAAGTTTATAACTGAACTCATATATATTCTTCGGTATTACCTTACCAATGTTATTTTTATTTTTAAAGATAATTTTAGATTATCTTTTACAGCCAAACCTTCACAAAGTAGCTTCCAGCACATTAAAAAATACAATATAAGTAATTGAACATCACAGTTCTTACAAAAATCATTATCAAAATAGCAAAAGAAACAAATTGCAAAGATAAAGTAAAAATAACAGCATCTAGTTCAGAACCAGAATGTTAAAACCAAATAAATGTAGCTTAAAACTCTTTTAGCACCAGTTTAAACCATCAGCAGTACACCATTAAGTAACAGTGGTCCAAAATAAGGAGACAAAAGTGAAGACTCATGAAATCCAAAAACAAATGGATAAAAAAAAGGGAAGGCTCAGGCACCATTTGTCATTGTCTGGTCTCATCAACAATATGGAATTATAAGAGAGCACTGTTGGAAGAATAAAAGCTTTAGCCGAACATTTGTGAATCATATTAAAGTCAGATTTGTCGCAGTACACTTAAATGAAAATAAATCGTCTCTTCCATTTCCTGCCACAGTGCAGGGAGTTCTTTCCTAGTGATCCAGCTGCCATTTAATATCACAACCATGGCAAGAGCTTAAATGCCTTCTGTCCCAAGTTGTCATCCTATGAAAATATTCCTTCTACTCTGGATTGCATACACACATTGAAACAAAGGAGCACAGCCCAGAGAGACCATGCCACTCCATGACCAAAAACAAATAAACCAATCCAATTTCTAGGGCTAGAGAGTAGAAATATCATAATTAATTAATTAATCAATTTTGAGAGTGGAGATTGGAGCTACATGCGTTAATCAACTCACCAATGCAAAAATGTCTGTATTGTTACACAACAAACATTTTGTGAATGTACACAATAAATAAGGCAGCTAAAATGCTGTACATTTTGCATTAGTGTTTCTTCTGATAACCTGACACCAGCCCTACTCCCAAGGGTGTGTGTGTGTGTGTGTGTGTGTGTGTAAAATTATCTGGCAATACCTCATGCATCAGATGAAGTGAATTGTAGTCAATAAAACCTTACATCATAACAAACTGGATAAATGTTGAAATTACACCAGATTCTTTGTTGGATGAGAGCTCTTTAGTATGTTGTACAAAACCCACAACAAAAACAGCAAATGGAAATAAGAGAAAATATAAACTGTAGAGCACACACATAGTGTACAGTGGATGCAAAAAGCAGCCTTCTCTACCAACTCAGCTCTTTGATATATGTAGTATAGCTGCATCTCACCTGAGTGGCAGAAGCTATGTAGTGTAATATGTGAGCCATATTAACTGAGATCATTTAAGTAGAGATAGTTGGGACCAAATATGAGTCTTTAGGCAAGCAAATAATTTATCTATGCCTAAAAATGGATGTAACAAAAATAGATGGAAGGAAAAACATACCCTCCAATATGTCACAGATGGAAACTGGGACACATGGGGCCAAATAATCTCAAAATGTGGTCGAGATGGCAAAAGTTATTAATGCGGAAGAACACATAAGCTAGGAGAAAGACATCACCAATTTGCTTTTGCCTGAGTCTACTTGGAAGGACAAGATTCAATCCTCTCCTCTTCCCATTCTGAGTTAATTGACAGCCTTGACAGAGAGGCGATAGATGCCAGCCTCAGGGCAGAGTGGGGCATGGTGTCCACACGATGCATGCCCCAACGCTGCCCTGACACTGCCATCATGCCGTGTGCCTCACTGCACGGTGGGTGGGGTCACAGCGCAAAAAGGAGTCATGGAAAGCCCAGGTAGGGACTGCAGCATGTAGTTGTTGCAACCCTGATCTGGCGAAGATAGAGATGGCTGCAGGCCCCCTCTTAGGGGCAGTCTGTTCAGCCCCTGAGTGAAAACTACATTTGTATGTTGAACTCAATTTGTAGCAGTTGAATTAACATGAGGACAAAGAGAAAGGAGGCGGGGGGGGGGGGGGGGGGAGAAAGAGCAACATTCTAAAAGCAGCAGAAAAAGTGGGATAGTAGAGGATTAATTGGGGATATCCAAGCTAAATCATAACAGTTGAAGGGTATGGAGAAATAATGTTAATGGCACAGAGCGATGCAAGCAATGGGTTATGAAGATTATTAGTTGCATACAAAGTTTTAGTCTATGAATGGCACTGTATTAATACATCCAGCAAACAAGTCCTCCAAGGTCTTGGCCAGCAGTTAAAGGGAAACAAGACCTATACACAGCATTCTTTGCTTCAAACTGAAAGCTAACATATAACCATCACCCAATTGTCCTTTATAGCAACATGTCCCTGGGTATGATTTCTCTCCAATGGCAGTTATAGCATATCTAATTCTTCTAACAGGTTTGGCCAGCACACCAGCTGCGCCCTCTGCTGGAAAAGAGAGATCTGGCAATAGTCAGTTCTGATCACTCTTTAAAAAGTCTATTTAGGATGGCCCAGAAATAAGGTTCAGAAACACCAATGTGCAGACTGTTTATAGAAACCTGGCAGAGTCATATCACACTGGATTGGATAACAATTTGGTTCCAAGTAATAATTCAAAGTGTTGACTTAAATCTGTCAAGATATAAAGTAGGGAGGGAGAACTTTTGTACCTGTGACAGGCTGAATATTCTTAGGTATATTCAGGGCAGAATGGGGGCATGGTGTCCAATCCTTCAGAGGTTGCATGCACTTGACTTGACAGATCAAAGAAGAGAAGAGAAGAACTGTACGTGATTGGTCTACCTTTTTTCTCTTTCTGTCACTCTTCTCTCCAGACCCAGCTGGGCTGTTATGGACAGTAAAGAAACTCTTCCCAGAAGTCAAAGAAGATGTGAAATCAGGCTGAGAGCCCTATGGCTGCAGGCAATCCTGCCTTGTGTTTGACCTATTGCACCAATGAGCATATTTTCCCACTTAAACCCTATTATGTTGATTCAGACATCTGTCCTTGAAGATTTGCTTGAAGGTCTCCACATTTCACTGTAGGTGGATGCTTGATAAGGAGAATGTCCATAAGGAGGAGGGCCTTCTTGGTGGTAGCTTCAGAATGTCCATCCTTGTGCTGATCGTTTAATTCCATCTTCATTTTGTTAAAATAAGAAGAAAAATAATTTGAGGCTATCACATCTTTGGGTGTTATACTATTGATATTATTTTTTATGTTTAAACCTGGTTGGTTTCTTTTTTTTTTTTTTTTAATGATTTTTTGTGCTCTAAAGTGACACAAAATGTTAAAACAAACTGACCAACCCTTTGAAAGAGTATTCAGATCTCATGTACCCAAGGTTATACACACTGAATGATTAATTGACCATGTCTACTTCTCTTAGAAAATATTGAAAGCATTCCTCTACTTGACTTGACTTGACTTGACTTTAGGGCTGAACAACTGAACAATGATTGCTTTGCTATGAACTATTGCTAGAAGCCTTCAGGAGTGACTTTTTACCATTTTAGGGGTACTTTTCCCCCAAATTTTGGGTGTGAGGATGCCAGAAGCTTTCGGAGAATCAAGTGGGGTTTGAGGTGCTTGGGACCCACATACAATTCATAGGCCATAGTTTTTCCACCTGTGTGCTACTTAGACAACTACCTGGTCCAATGGTTTTAAAATAAAGAACTAAGTGGAAGGAAGCCTCCAAGTTTGTCACTGAAATGACCCGCTAAGAGCAATTCCAATTGCTACTCTCAAAGAGAGCAGACACACTGAATCAGTTTCTCAATAGTAAGTCAACATTTTGACTCAATGGGAAATGGATTTAGGCCCTGGACATAGCCACATTTCTGCCTGAATTCTGGCAATTATTTCCAAATTTGCAGCTTTGCCTACAAATTATCACATGCATTTGTTCTGTAAAATGGTGTCCCCTTTTCTGTTTCCTAGGGGTGGGGATGCTGGTGGGGATGGTGGTGGGACTGTTAAGCTGTTTGATGTAAAAAGTTATAACCTCTGGGGTTTGTACTGCCTAACTGCAAGCTTTATCCGCACAGAATTTGTTTTTAACAAAAGCATTCTACCCCAAGAGAATTTTGTCAATATTTTCTTTCAGTTTTACACTGAATACTTGAGTCCTGCAGGGAGCGCATACATACACACACACACACACACACACACTGTTTCAAGTTTGTACTTTTTAAGCACTCTAGAGGATAAGTTGCTCAAAGCATATTCCCAGAAAACCTTCAGGAAATGTTTATTCTAAGCAATTGAGCAAGATACTAAAGACATGGAAACTAAAAGCAGCATACAGAGTTTCTTTTACATGTCTACCCATGATGTGCCACAAATATGAAAGTAAGCAGCAAAACAGATGGCCCCTTTGTGGTGGCTTCCTGGCAGCTTGAGAGCATTTCATTTAGATGATGCATGCCCTCAAGCCAGCAGGAAGCTGCCATGAAGCCAGCCACCCAACCACACATCAGCCAGGTTTGCAGCACTCCCACAGCGCAGCATTTATATGCTGCACGATGCAGGAGTACTGCAAAGTTGAGACAGCAGAAAAGTCAGCTTTTTGCTGGTTCAAAAAGGAGTGGCTTTTTGCCACTTCTTTTTAGGCCAGCAAAAAGGCGGATTGGGGACATGGCATATGCATGCTGTAGCCCTGACCTAGCATCTGTTTCGGCCCAAACACACTTAGTAACTGCAAAATTGCTTCCTAAGTTTGTCAAGTCCCTAGTGTTGCTTAATCAGCATTCCTAAAAGCAATATTTTCTGTCAATTGATTGACAAGGAGGTATTGCTTTTAGAAGTGCTGAATCTACAATATGGAGGGTCTTGGTAGACTTGGTAGACTGTGATAAATAGAAAAGGTGTTTGTTTGTTTTGGATTTTTTTTAAAGGCTTGTCCTAATGAATAGCAACATCATGTTTTTCCTCCATGGAATAATAGCAAAGGGTAGCGAGGCTTTTGACAATCTCTTCATGAGAGTTAAACTACACTGAGTTTGAGGTCTTTGAAATGTTTTGTAGCTACAAACTTCCCCACCACCCTCACTTTGGCACAGATAGGAAAATATGCTTTGCTAATAATACAGTCTTTATTCGATGCATTGTTTGATGGTCATATGATGGTCATTTGAGATTTCCAAAATGCATTTATACAAATCCAATACATGATACAAGAAAGCTGCAAGACAAATCAGAGCCTC
>NC_056527.1:157814109-157819169 GCF_019175285.1 Sceloporus undulatus
CAACATCGGCAAGACATTGCAAGCTCCCCTGGTCCTCAGCCACTTTGCCAGCTCTGCAGGTTCAGGACCCATGATCTCCCTGGACTGCGCTAATCCATCTGGTTGTGATCTTCCTTTCTTTCTACTCTCCTACCCCTTACCAGCATTCTTATCTTTTTCCCATGAGCCCTTGCCTTTGCATAGTCCAAGTACGACAGCCTCAGTGTGATCAGCTTTGGCTTCCCCGGAGCGTTTCTGGCTTGATCTGTTCTTATTGTTGTTGTTCTGTGCCTTCAAGTCATTTCTGATTAATGGCAGCCGTAAACGCGAACCTATCCTAGGCTTTTCTTGGGCAGGGTTTTTCAGAGGGTTTGCCACTGCTATCTTCTGAGCCTGTGAGTTTCCATGGCCAAGCATGGAACCCAGTTTATTTCTTTTCAGGCCACCCACCTTATCCCTCATCACACTTCTCCCAGCCACATCCTCTCCCAACGGAGTTGATTCTCTTTCTGACGTTTTTCTTCACTGTCCAGCTCTCACATCCATTAATGGTAATAGGAAATAGCGTGGCTTGGATAATTGGGTTAGCGTATATTTTTACACTTTAAGATTATTTTCTAGTTCTTTTTCATAACTTGCCTTTCCCCTTCCTAGCCTCCTCCTGTTTCTGACCGCAATTCTCTATTCTGGTCGAGTGTTTGATACAAGGTATGGAACTCTCTCCTCATTGTCTAGGGTGAATTGATGCAGATCCTCCGTGGCAATCATTATGCTTTGTTCCGCAAACCATCTTGCCTCCATCGATCATGGCGAGTTCACCACACACACTCCAGAAATAATCCTCGTTTGGATTGCTTATCTCTTCCCTGGCTCAATGCCAGGGAATCCTGGGAACAGTGTTTCTTGTGACACCAGACCGCTCTCTGACAAAGGCGGCTCAGTATTCAGACCCCCACTATAGTTCCAGGAATTCCCTAGCATTGAGCCAGAGCGTTAAATTGGTCTCCATAGGTTTTAAAAACTTTATTATTATAAAATAATCCTACAAGTCTTACAGTCACATCAACAAAAACCACCCTCTCCCCAATTTTTAAACAATGTATCTCTTATCTTATTTTTTAGCCTCTACTTCCTTGTATAGTAATCAAAACACTCTTTGCCTGTTACAGAACTGCCAACTAAAAGCTTTGCTTCGGGTCTCTTTGGAGGTCTGCTATTTAAATGATGCAATGGGTCCTTAAGAGTCGGAGTTGCGCCCAAGCCACACTCCATTCCTAAAGCCCTGGAGTGCAGCTTTGGTGCAGCTTCTTAGGATGCAGCATCATTAAACAGCAAACCTCCAAAGAGACCGAAGGCAGCTTTATTTTGGCAGTCTGTAAACAGGCCTTATTATATTTATTTACGGGTTCAAAACCACACTGCGCAGAATCATCCAGTTTAAAAAAGAACGGCTTTAACTGCCCTGGCTCATTGCTAAAAAATTCTGGGAACCTTTAGTAAGTAGACTGGACGTTAGAGAGTCCAGAAATCTTCTTTGTACCATTTCTGATTCTACAGCGTCTCTTTGTATTCCTACCAACTATGTAGAGTTTTGTGATCTATTCAGCCTTCTGTCAGAGAGCTCTGATGCCACCACATTACTACACTTCCCAAGATTCCCTAGCACTGAGCCAGGGCAGTTAAATCGGTCTGGAACTGGATTTATCCCCTGCAGTATGTTCTGTACCTGTTAGATCTGTTTGGCTCTTGGCCCCCGGTCAGACCTGCCATAAGACCAGTCTGGGGGCGGGAGTCAGTGCATTGTGCCCGCATGCCGACACACTCGATCCACCCAAGGCCCCATGATGGCCGCCAGACCGCTCACACAGTGTGCTCCCTGCCAAAACTGCTTCCATACAACCACAGCATCGAAGGAGCACCACCAAGACATGGCCACCCACAGCTAATGGCTACCCTTTCCAGGGATGCAAAAATGAGTGCTTTCCTTGCAGTCGCTACTTTATTGCGACCCTGGAAAGGCCGGATCCAGGCTGCGGGCAATGCAGTCTGCACGTTGTCCTGCCCCAATCATGGCGAAGGAGGGGCGGGCTGGAGGCTGTGTGTACAGCCTCTTAGTGCTTGCTTTATACCTGCCTTAATTCGCAGTCGTTTTGGACCATGAGCATCTTCTAGGGGTTGTTGCTCGGCCACACACCTGCGTGCGTGCTGTGCAATGCGCAGTCCAGCCTGTTGTAAAAACTCCTTCTCAGCTCTTCTCCCTGTTGACCCCCCTCCCACCTATTTATATCATTTCTTTGTTGTTTACCAGAATAACCTCACACAAAAATGAACACGGAAGGAGCCTTCAGGGCAGTGGTGTCATTAGAGGGGTGTGGACCCACCAAGCGGCATCCTAAAGGGGGTGCTCCCATGCTTTTCTCAAACTACCACCTTTTGGCAGAAAACAGGCTCCTGGGCATTCATCTGCTTTCCTTCAAAACGCTTTAGGAGATGGGGGGAGTGGGGTGGCTCAGAGGGAGGCGAATGAGAGAGGCACAGGGTTTTAACAATCCAATTTCAAATTTAATTTAAAAAATATCTGTTTGAACTTTTCTTTAAAAACGCACATTTCAACCAAACCTTCACTATGTATCTGCATGTGCATATGCTTACTTGTAAATTAGCTTACTTGCTGTTCACCGCATGATCTTTGGAATAGCGGTATATAAATAAACAAAATTATTATTATTATTTTGTGGATTGTATTTTCAAAAGCATAGATTCTCAATTTTGTAGTCGTTTACTTCACTACTCTATTGTTGTGTTTGTTGTTGTTTTTATTTCTAGCCACCTTTCTCAGGGACTCAGGGCCCAGCGTAACGTTTACACCATTAAAAAGCCGTCCAACTCTGAGCAGGGCATGTCCATGCTCTCCCTGCCCTCCACTTTTGCCAGCTCTGATTGTTTATGGATGTTCATTTCATATGTTATTTCTAGGAAGATCTAAGTTCCCCCAGCACCAACAAGCCTTCTGGTCAACTGACCAAGGGTCCCCTGAAGGGCTCCTCTAGGATCTTGCAGGCTGCAACTGGCAGATGTTGACCATTAGAGTTGCCCGGAGACCTAGAGATTCCTAGAGAGGCAACTTGGCCTCCCGTCCAGGGCCTGCACCCCTCAGCCTCTCTCTCTCTTTCCCCACCCTCCGCGCTTTGTGTATATATCATCCGGGGTCTTTCCGGGGCGCTGAGGCCCAGGCCGCGGTTCTGCGGAAGGTTTGGGGGCGGCGGCCTCCGATGCGAGGTAGGCCAAAACGACGGCAGTGGGCGGCGTTCCCTTGCCGCTCAAAGTACTGTCCTGGGTGTTTTATTCATCCTGGGGTATGCAGGACGGACGGGGTTCGGGAGGAGGAGGAGGAGGAGGGAGGCGCTCGCTCCTTGGCCTCGGCGCAGCAGCTCTCTCTCCGCGAGCGCTCAGCTCGGATGATTGGCCTGTCTGACTGCCGCCGCCGCCGATACTGAGGCCGACAGCGACGCCCCCGCCCCCTCCGCTTCTCTCATTCGCCCGTCGCCTTTCTCATTTGCATGGCCACGCCCCTCCCACTTCTCGCCGCCAGGTGCCTGGGAAAAAAACCGGCCTCTGGGAAACAAAGGCGCCGTAATGGCCGGCGCGGCTACTGCGCATGCGCATCAGGCTGATCCGCGAGTTCACATTGGAAGAAATAACCCGGTTTGGTGCCGCTTAACTGCCTCCCTGGGTCAAGGCTCTGAATTTCTGTGCGTTGGAGTTTTTGTTGTGGACTCCCAGAATTCCACAGCCTTGGGCCAGAAAAGAGTTAAACGCTCGTGCCTCAGTGTGGGAAGAGTATTTACCTCCGAACTGTACTTTTGTGAGGACATTAAGCCTTCCTGTCAGAGAGAGCTCTGGTGCCACAATAACAACTCCCAGAATCCCTTATTACTCAGCCAGGGCACTTAAAGCGGTCTCGAACTGGATTATTTTTGCAATGTGTTTTGCAGGCTTTTGGGAGGCAGGTTGGTTTTTTTAACAGGGGTGTGCATCCACACTGCAGAAACAATCTGTTTTGAAACCGCTTTAACTGCCATGACTCAGTGCTGTGGAATTTTGGGAATGGTTGTTCTACCACAAACACAACAAATGACCATTCCCAGTATCCCATTCCCATCGCATTGAGCCATGGACTCCCATCACCTTGAATCCCATCGCATTGAACCATGGATTCCCAGAATCCCATCGCACTGAGCCATGGATCTGAGTTGCAATATATGAATTCCTTCAAAAAAGTCGATCTCATAGTGAAAGGTATTTGGGTCTCTATTCAAGAATTCAGCCAAGCAGATGGATGTCTTATCCATGAGATCTTCATGTTGTTCTTCAGGCAGCCCTCCTATTTTAATGCACTTATCCCTAAATATCAGGACCGTATTGTGAACAGGTCTGATACAATGACATGGATGTGGCCGCTAGCTGGGGCTCAGACGCCCACACGTCATAGACATGTCCCCCGTGTGGATGGTGCCGCGCATTAATGGCACCACCCTCACATAGTAGAGCTTGGGAGTGTGCAGTTGGTGCACACTCCTGAGGCCTACTATCGCCGTCAGGACACCACTTCCTGGCCACAGTTACATATAACTCATTACTTCCAAAGTTCTGGCCAAAGCAACTGTTTTCCTCCTTCTACAGGAAATCAAAATCGAATCAAGTGTCCAAGTTCAAAAGAAGCCCATTACTGTCATCCCTCACATCATGCCCCCACCGCCCCCACTTCTAATTTAATATCCCCATTAGCGGAAGAACTCTATTTATATTGTTCAGGAAAAACAGATTTGTCCTTTCCCACAGAGGCCAGCCCTCTGGCAATTGTTGCTGGAGGAAGCTGGAATGTGCTACATATTATTTTTAGGATTCGCAGCATGAGAAAGAGAGCTTTTACTCTTTCGCTTCCAGTCCCATGGATGTAAAGGAATGGGATCAAGTGAGAAAAAGTTTACTTTATAACACATACGAAGCTGCTCAGCTGTTGGTATTAGAATATAGGGATGTAAAGAATATTCTCCAAAATTCGAAAATTAGGAGAAAAA
>NC_056527.1:157819269-157824628 GCF_019175285.1 Sceloporus undulatus
ACCTGAAATATATTAATATTATCTGAAATATCTTAATTGTAATAATGTACAATGAAGATATTTCAAATAATTGCTAAACTAAAAACCTGTAGCAAACAATAAAACACTTCAGTATATTAAAATTGTCTAACCATATTTAATAAAAATTTAATAAAAAAACTTGTCTAACCAAGCAAAAATAAAAATGCTCACCATAGGTCCAAAACACATTGCAGAAATAATCCAGTTTGAGACTGCTTTAACTGCACTGGCTCAGTGTTAGGAAATCTTGGGAACTATAGTCGATTGCGGCACTAGAGCAATAAATAAATAATACATAAATAAACAATATATCCACTGAATTAATCAACAATGTAAGGAACAGATTTGCACTATTAAGTATAATTGACCGAGAACCGGAAGAGCTTTGGTCTGAAGCTAAGGACATAATAAAAGAAGAATGCAGACAGACACTTTCAATGGGCAAAAAAGAAGGCACTTAACAGAACTCTTCTGGCAGGCCTACCCACCCGACCTACTATAAGCGACCCAGAAAGAATACCACTTCCGACTATAATGAGATGGAAAATTGATGACGAGCCAACCTTTTAGTAATTGTAATAATATTGTGATTTTATTGAATATATTATACTTTGTATGTTTTTATCCTATGTTGTGATCCTGCCTCGCTCCGCAGGGAGAGGCAGGAAATATAAATAAAATTTTATTATTATTATTATTATTATTATTATTATTATTATTATTATTATTATTTCCATCTATCATAATGAAAGGAATGGGGGGGCATTTCAGTTGTGGACACAGCTATGAAAGACAACTGCAGTGACTTTGGCAAGTCTAACAAAGAAACCTTCAACCAACTGTATAGTGCGAGGATTTGTCATAGGAATGATCTGTGTCAAGAGGTTCCAACTCATTGAATCTCTACTTCCCATATGTTTGAACATCTGGAATATGAGGAACTCCTATATGTGCTTGCACATACGGCAATATAATTATTGCACTGTCTCTAGTATAAATGGGTGTTTTATTTGCTTTTCATTTCCCATATGAAGTGCCCAAGGGAAATACAAGAGTCAGATGAAGAGAGAATGATCATGAGCAATGTCTAGTTTGTCAGGGACAGACATTGTCAGCAGTCCATATCAAGAAGAAAGTTTGACATATTTTAACAATAGTCCAACATCATATTCTGGATCACTAATAGTTTTCCAGTTTCACTGAGCATACATGCAAGTGATAGGAATCATGAAACCCTCCATTGTTGTTGGGCTGCAATTCCCAGCAGCCTTAGTTAGCACAGCTGGTGTGAGGGATTCTAGAAACTGCCGTCCAACAACATTTGGACAACTGCATGATTCCTACCCTAATGTATTAGAATAGAGTAAACATTTGGTCCATCTATCAGAGATTTCTCAATTATGTTTAGTACTTTAGAAGCCAAAGCTCTACTTTGCAAAAAAACAAATCAATAATCATGGCAATGCACAAATTTTAAGCATCCAAATTATCTTTTTTCCTCTCCACTTCCTAATTTTCATAGCTCCATCAGAGCTATCTAATTATGGTAGCTAATGCCTATTCTTCTCCAATAATAAAATGCACAGTCATGAATTTGTCGCACAGAGATTTTAAATAAATCCCTGTACATTGATGAATTCATATTAACATAATTTGCAATGTTCTGAACAGTTGCATGTTAAATGACTACCTCTGCCGTGCAGTCATTTGCATTTCATTGCCAGATCACTTTAGCCTTTTACTCTGAGTTGACTGAAAGGACAATGAATTGCTTTAAATGCTGAGTTTCTTGGCAAACTTTCCTCTGCTTCTTGTAGAGGACATGAGGGATTTTAAAAAAAATCCTAAGAAATCAGAATGTATTTTCCAAGGGATGTTTTGGGCATTTGCTGCAAATTCCTGTAATCAAATGTTCAGTTCTGTACTTCTCAACATGCATTAATTGTACATTGCATCTTGGGTAGCCAGAATATTTTTGCTTTGCTCCAAACATTGTGATGCAATCTTGTCAGTTTAAAGATCTAACAAATTTATTTGATTTACTTGGAGAGAAAATATAGATTTAAATAGTATTTGTCCCGGTTTTTCATGTCAAAGTGGGGACATAGAAACAGAATATGGGATGAAAATATGTCAAAGGGACACAAACTGAAACTAGATAGATGGAACCATCTTTGCATGTTCCCTTTGTTCCAGCATAAATCAGGGAACCCGTGAAAACATTAAAAACTAGCTCAGTTGAAAGTTCTTTCGTCATACATCCTGGTTTCTTGAGACACCTCCCATTTTTCCTCCTTGTTCGAACAGTCTGAAATTGTGCCTTCAGTATCTCCCTTTTGAGAAACTCCCTACCCATCCTGAACTCCTTTTCTTTTTTAGTATTCCTGAACACAAGATCACCCAGTATTTCCCTAAGTTTACTGAAAACAGCTTTCCTAAATCTAGAATGTGTGTCTGGCTATGCTTGGTTTCTCCCAGGAGAACATGGTCACTCCCACACAAGCATCCCACCACTTGCACCCCATTAACCAAGTCATACCTGTTGGTTAGGATCAGATTTAAAATAGGTGAACCCCTTATTGCATCTTCCACCTTTAGGACAATGACATTGTCTTTGAAGCAAGTGAGGAATTTGCTAGACCTTGAGATTTTGGCTGAGTTTGACTTTCAGAAAATATCAGGATAGTTGAAGTCACTCATCAGTACTACATCTCTTCTTTCTGAGTGTGTGATGATCTGTTCTAGAAAGGCATCATCAAGAAAGCAAGAGGTTTGCTTAAGCATGCCCCAGTCAGTGACATCACTCATATCAGATGGAGACAAATGCTGGACAGCTCCCTAACATTGTTTGAAGCTTATGCTATATCACATAAAGACTATGGATATTTTTTCCTGGTATTCACTACTACCACTTATAAAAACTGAAGATGGTATCTGCAGTTTTAAAAGATATGTTTTTCTTTTGTTTTCCTCACATGAATGTTTTTAAGAATGCTATACTACTGAATATACTCATGAGAGACAACTAGGTTGGATGAAGAGAAGACTGAGAGATGACATGATAACATTTTTTAAACGTCTGAAGGAGTGTCATGTAGGTGATGGAACAAGCTTGTTTTCTGCTGCTTCAGAGACTAAAATCTGAACCAATGGATCTGAATTACAAGAAAAGACTTTCCACCTAAATATAAGGAAGACTATCTTGACTGTAAGAGCTGTCAAGAGCTGTCAAGAACTTCTTCACTATAAGATAGTATAATAGATTGTCTCAGAGTGTAGTGGGCTCTCCATTTTCTGAAGTCTTTAAACAGAGGTTGGATGGCCATCTTTCAGGAATGCTTTAGCTGTGTACTCCCTGCATGGCACAGGATTAGATAAATAGCCCTAGTAAGTAAAGTAAGAAGATTCATGCAAGGTGAGATCAAAGGCCTATTTAGTTCTGTATTGTTTGTACAGTCCACCCTCCCCATATGTGGGGGATCTGTTCTGGATGCCGCTGCTCCCCCCCCCCATTTATGTGGAAAGAGCGTAGGCTGAAGCCCCATAGAAAATAATGGGGTGCATGGTTGTGACGGCACACAGCATGTATGGCACAAGTATGCGCCCCATTATTTTGGCTGGGGATTGCCTTCCGTGTAAGATCAAAGCCACGGAAGGCAAGCCCGCCTATGGGGAGGGTTGACTGTATAGTGTCCGCTGAGTTTTACAGTGTCAAACTGACAGAAAGCACACAAGACAAACATTAACTCAACAGGACACTCCCACTCCTGTTTAACAGCAAATGAGAGGCATGGGTCCCATGTGAAGAGAAAAGAAGGGTATACACAAATTGAATAAATAAGAAAATTAAAACTAAATAAACATTGGAAGGACCATATAACCATTTGGATTGGCAGCCACTAATAGCCTTAGCTCCAAGGAATTTCTCAAAGCAACAGTAGCAACTGATGACTTCCAGCTCTCTAGAGCATTGGAACTGATCTGAATAAGTTCTCCAAGATGCTGAACCCAGTCATCAAATAAGGATAGGCAATCTTTTGATAGCTCCTTTAAAATTCAGAATAAAACCTACAGTGGTTATATTATCCCACTTGATGGAAGAGCCACCAGCTGCCATTAAAATCTGTCCAACCCATTGACTGTCACTGCTATTGGCTAAAGATTTCATAGTGTAACCATCACTATATGGGAAAAGTAGTCTTTTCTTTTAACTATTCTCTACTTTTCCTTTACAGTTCCTTCTTGACATTGCAGAGTGATCAGCACTTTTCCCAGGAAGCAAAGCCTTAATTTTCAAAGGGTGCATTGTGCAGATGATTTTCTGCAGCTTTCTCTTTCTCTCTCGAACTAATTACATGAAACAATTCAAAGGGTGCACCTGTAGATGATGAAATGCTGTATCAGAGGCTCGTTAGAAGGCCCTTCACATCTGTGAGATGCAACCTGCTTTGAATAACTCCAACAGTGTAACCAGTTAATTATGTATTTCTGTAACTAAAAGAGTCCTGTAATTGTAAAGGTGTTCCCCCCCTCCTTCCTTAGGCTGGTCACAAATGGGAAGGATAGATTGAATTATGCAATGCTATTGCAAAGAAAGATACTGTCACCCTTCAAAGTGGCTACTTGCTACTTAGGAGGTATAACAGCAGTGTCACATTTGTCACATCATCTAAAATATGGGAAGGCTTAAATGCAGGAGAAGCTATTAGTGTCAAAAGGGGCTTTATTTTTTTAAGTGCATTGGATCTTATATTTGATGCCAGTGCTTTGCATAAAAGTGTCCCAGCCCAGATGATGAAAATGAAGTTGTCTATATGTTTAAATGTATGTTCAGTATCTGCCAGGTGCAGCTATTTTGCCAAGCAAAATAATTTACTTTGCCCATTTACAATAATAATGGTAAGACAAATGGGACTTCAGCTTGTTGGTGGATCTGTTTTGCAGTGCATGCTCCAAAGCCTATTTCACACACCAGGTCAGAATATATTCTAATTCTAATGGGTAGTCAACATATTGAGCTATGCCCAAAATCTTCTTTCTAAAAATAATTTCCACTACTGTCCTATATGTAATGGAATCTACTTTTGCCCCACAACTAATTCCTAAAAGAGATATGTCCTACATTAGCCACACACAAAAAAATCAATTCTAAAGTAGCAGTATGATGCATGCTTACTTAGGAATAAGTCCGACTGAATACAGCAGGACTAATTTTAAATATGCAGACGATTGCACTGTAAAAAAAAAAAACCTGCAAAGGAGTGTGATGTCTTTTGTTCAAAATGTGGCTGGATATTGTTGTTTTGAACTGTCATCAGTTCAACTTCAACTTTCGGCA
>NC_056527.1:157824653-157827334 GCF_019175285.1 Sceloporus undulatus
ATTTCGGCAACTCTTGGAATGAGAGTCATCTAAGTCCCCCAATCTTGACTTCCTATTCATGTCTTGCAGATTCAGAGATATGGCTTCTTTGATTTAATCTATGTTTCTTCCTTTTTACCTACTTCCTTCTACCTTACTGTTACAAACAGCCAAAATAAAGCTGCTTCGAGTCACGAGGAGGTATGGTGTTTCAATGATGCATGCGTCCTAAGAGTCCAGAAGTCGCACCAAAGCCAACTCCCAGCCTAAGGACTGGAGCGTGGCTTTGGTGTGGCTTCTGGACTCTTAGGACAAATGCATCATTGAAACACCATACCTCCACTGTGACTCGAAGCAGCTTTATTT
This sequence comes from Sceloporus undulatus, assembly GCF_019175285.1. Classification (NCBI taxonomy): domain Eukaryota; kingdom Metazoa; phylum Chordata; class Lepidosauria; order Squamata; family Phrynosomatidae; genus Sceloporus; species Sceloporus undulatus. The sequence goes on from NC_056527.1 coordinate 157,824,999, forward strand.
TGGCTGTCTGTAACAGGCCTTTAAGCTTATTGTTATTTCTAGTAGTCATGTCTTCTCATGATATAGCCAAAGTACAACAGCCTCTATTTAGTCATTATGCTTTTGGAAAATAATCAGGATTTGCTATAAGATGCCATGCCAAATGTTGCCAGGCCATTTTTCTTTTTGCTCTCTTTGCTCACTTTCTTTTCTTCTTTCTGCCTGTCTTTTTTTTTTTTTTTTGCAAAAAATCTATAGGATTTTCAGTCTTTCAAAAATTTCACTAAGACCTTCCTCTGATCAAACCAGATAATTTATCATTTCTGCTATGTCAGTCAATTTCAACACATCATTCCTCCCCAGTAGGTAGAATTGCTCTTCCCATTTTGCACTACTACAGCGTCAGGTTGCCATGATCCTATGCTGCAAAAAAGTTCTGGTCTTAATTGTAATATTAATCTTTAAAACTCTCTGAGCACATGCTTTTGGACATGTCCAGCACATATGGTAAACTGTCCCTTCATGTTGCTCACATATCCAGCATACAGTTGAAACACCTTGTGCTTCTAGATGACTTCTCCAGTGTCATTTACCAAAAAATCATCATTTTATAGATATTCTCTTTAAGGTGTAAATTTAAATCACTTTTAAATTTATCTGTATAATTACAAACCAAAATTCCTTAGTCCATTTCATTATACGCCTTTAAACTTCTTATATTTCAAGTTTCAACAAAGTGTATGCATTCCTTTGAAGTCTGGACTAAAACCTGGGCAGATTCATTCACCACTCACATGGAAGCTACCACTGAGTATGCCCCAATGTCAGTGGAAAACGGATGCCAAGATCTGTGATATAAGCACCAAAAGTTTTTTCGTAACCCGAAAAAAACATTCGTAACCCGGAACAATGTTTTCCTATGGGATTTTTTCGTATCCCGAAAATTTCGTAACCTGGGTATTTCGTATCCCGAGGTACCACTGTATTTTGAAAACGGGAAGATCTGGTTAACCAACCATCTGTGCCTAAGTCTACAATGTCTGTCATTTTATAGATTCTAATATTCTCCTCATTAGTGATGTCAAGACTATTTAGAGAGATTGGCCTAAAGAAAAATGATGCAGCTCTACTACTAAAATTACTGGTCAGGCACTTTAAGATGCCTGGATGAAAAACTGTCAAGGACCCACTTGGAATTCATACAAAACCCTCTGGAGAAAGTGTGTCATATCATGTAAGACTATGCAAGAAAGAAGCAAGTTGAATGTTTTATTATACTGACAAATGTAGATCCTGCATTCCAAAACAACATCATCTTGGACCTGGGCTCATGACATAACATAAATCTGTTTACTTGGAGAAAATAAAGGGAAACCCTTTATTTAAACTGCATTCAGGCTGGGCAGGTAACTCCAAATTAATATATTTAAATTATGTAAAATACATCCTATGCTTCAAAAGTGTTACATTCAATAGACTGACTTAACCTATTAAAAATATTTTTTTGTTACATGCCCATTCACACCGAGTACCCAAATGTTTTATAAAATGCATATTACTCTTCTCACACAGACATAATTTAAATACATCTAAGTTGGAATGCACTACAACATCTGGGAACAAACTCTTGCAATGTATTCTTAAAGCCTATAAATACGAATCATTCTATAAAATGACAATAAACTTTAATGTAACCATTCTAAAAACTCAAAGGAAGGATATTTTTCAGCTAATTCTGCTATTTTGCCAACGATGTTGATAATGGTATATTCTTCCTTGGTTTGAGTTAGGTAGTCAAGCATCTTCTGAACAATAACTCTGACATTCTGTCCATTGGTGATTCTATACAGAAGTTCCACTGTCTGAAGGATAAAGCAAAGCGAAACAATGATTAACCGCAGCCCCATCGAACAACAGGAAAATTTAATAAGGAACAGGCTAAAGAGTAGAAATACAAAATATCAACTATACTAAAGTATTAACAAACCTATTTTAGAGACAATTGTATATCAAAATGCAAATGTTAAAAAAATTACAGAAAATGTGCTTGAAATGTAAGCTTGTAATAAAGCAATTATACAAAGTGAAACAAGACCAATGCTTCCATCCCTATCTCACACAAACACATGATGACTCAGGAAAATGTCTAATTATATTGTTACTAGATAAACCGAAAACTAAGCATTATTTCTGTTGATATCCTTTAGTCAAAAATTTATAGAAGTCATGATCCATTCATGAACAGTATCCATACTACTTCTCAAAATGGCAAACTGTAGTCTCAAAGCAATGTTGGCAACGTGTGTTTGGGTAGGTTGTTAGAATTCAACTTACTTCTCTTTTAATAATAGGGTCAG
>NC_056527.1:157827434-157830384 GCF_019175285.1 Sceloporus undulatus
AATTAAATTCCTCAGATTCAGAAATTGGCAACACTGGGAGTGACCACACGTCCTCCATTTCCAGGACGCGTCCTCCATTTCTACCTACTGCCCATGAGGAATTTCACAATGTCATCTGGCCTGAGCATGACTAAGAAGCATGGCTTCACAATTATATGAGTGTTTTAGCTCTCTTTTTTTTTTTTAAATCATGGCCGCATTTCTTTTTTAAATGTCCTACATTGTCCTCCTTTGTGGTAATGACGTCTGGTCACCCTGGGATGATGATGATGATGATGATGATGATGATGATGATGATGATGGCATTAACAGAGTGGCCAGATGTCCTAAGGCCGGAGGAGGAGGAGGAGGCACCACAAAATGGAGGCTGTTCAAGAAAAAATGGAGGACGTGACCAAATACTGTAAAAGCTAAAAAACCTCCTATGAATGTAAATCCGTGGTTCTGAGCCAGGCTCAAAATGGAGGACATTTGGGAACTCCTCCTAGACAGAAGGCTGAAATGGAGGACATGTCTTGGAAAAGGAGGACCCCTGGATGATGATGATGAATTTGATGATGATGATGATATAATAATTGCTAGTTGTTGTTAAATGACTCGAACTCATGGCAACCTTATGGATGAGATATTTCCAATGCCCCCTGTCCTTCGTGGCTCTGCTTAAGTCATGTAGATTCAGACCCCCATTAACTGAATCTATCCATCTGGCGTGTGGTCTTCCTCTCTTTCTACCACCGCTACCTTTCCTAACATCATTGGAGTTTATCAGACAAGGGAAATTGGAAGTATAATCCAATGGCAATCTGAACGCAATCATGGGGTTTAGTGTTATTGCGTGTTAGACTGCCACATGCAAATTCAGGCAACGGCATGCTATTATCTAGCAATGGGAAGCCAGTTCGAACGCAATGCGCATTCAAGTAATTGTGCAAAACTAGTGTCTTTAAGTGAATGCGTTTTGGCCCCACTTTCTTTTCATTCGAATTTAAGAGAAATTCCTCCCATTTCATAAACTCCAATGAGTCATGCCTTCTCATGATGTGGCCAAAGTATGGCAGCCTCAACTTTATCATCTTGGCTTCTAGGGAGATTTCAGACTTGATCTGTTCTAGAACCCATTTCTTTGTCTTTTTGCCCATCCATCGTATACTCAGCACTCTTCTCCAGCACATTAAAAATAATGAAAATGAATTTTTCAGATTTGAAATGTTAATTTAAAAAATGAACCAGGATCTCTCCTGCCCCTGAGCCTCACTCCACTCTTACCGCCTTTTCAGCATTTTAATGTGAAGCAGGTGAATGCCACAGCCTTTTTCTGCCCAAAGGCAGATGTAAAAGGCAGGGACTAATAGTGCCACTCTATTCTGCTTTGGTCAGGCCCCACCTGGAATATCGCATCCAGTTCTGGGCACCACACCACAATTCAAAAAAGATGTTGAGAAACTGGTGTCCCAAGGAGGGCGACAAAAATGGTGAAGGGTCTAGAAACCATGTCCTATGAGGAACCACTTAGGGAGCTGGGGATGTTTAGCCTGGAGAAGAGGAGGTTAAGAGGTGACATGATAGCCCTGTTTAAATACTCAAAGGGATGTCATATTGAGGAGGGACCAAGGTTGTTTTCTGCTGCTCCAGAGAAAGGATCCGGAACAATGGATGCAAACTACAGGAAAAGAGATTCCAGCTCAACATTAGGAGGAACTTTCTGACAGTAAGGGCTGTTCGACAGTGGAACAAACTCCCCCGGAGAGTGGTGGAGTCTCCTTCCTTGGAGGTCTTTAAACAGAGACTGGATGGCCATCTGTCAGGGATGCTTTGAATGAGAGTTCCTGCATGGCAGAATGGGGCTGGACTGGATGGCCCTTGTGGTCTCTTCCAACTCTATGATTCTATGAGGAGCGGTGGTGTCACTCTCAGAGTGTCACCTGACGCACTCTGCACCCCCCTGCGCATCCTTAGAGACACCACTGACAAGGAGACAAAAATCAAGTCACTGTCCCCATTAAGCCTGGAGTGGGGGAATTGTTCTGCTTCATTCCCTACCTCAGAATTATTTCTTTGATTTAAACGTAATGCTGTAATTTTTACTGATCCCTAACAGAAGATGGCACTGTGTAGTTGTACAAAAAAAGCTTCCTTTCAATTCCTCCAGGCATCAGCTTAATAATGTGCACAGGGTGGGAACTGTGAGGGTCTCCCCAAATGCTGATCTGGTGCCTTTAGGATACAGCTACGCATGCCGTAGTGGTTTGAGTGTTGGACTGCAACTCTGGAGACCAAAGGTCAATTCCCAGCTCAGCTATGAAACCCACTGGGGGACCTTGAACATGTCGCATGCTATCGGCCTCAGAGGAAAGCAATGGCAAACCTCCTCTGTACAAATCTTGCCAAGAAAACCCCCAGGTCACCATAAGTCAGAAATGACTTGAAGGCACACACTGCCACCGCCACCACACTTTACAATTGCAAACAAATAACTTATACTAGGAAATATCTTGAGTCCTAGTTCAAGTTGAATAAATAAATATGACCTTTAAAAATGCTATGTAAAGTACTAGAGGCTGGGTTTTTTAACTGGAAACTAATAAAAAGCTCAGCCATGTCTATTGATCTTTCACACCTGCACTTCTTGATTCTGATCATCATCACAAATCTGAAAGTGAATTGTGACTAAACTGATGTCTCATAGCCTGCATGTGTGGAAAATATGAAAATCCCAGGTGGGGAGGATGTATGTCGAATGTGGGCAGTGAGTTAGCTTTTGTGTTCACTTGTTGAGATGGAGCTGAATTCCAGGCAGGGACAAACCTATTGTATCACTTTCTTGTCTTATACTGGCTTCTTGTAATTGATATTTTTATCTTGCAACTTCATCAGAAATGTCATAACATCCCCTAAGTCAAGGCGTTGTTCTGGAAAATGCTCCACAATGAAGCAATGCTATTCCCGCCCC
>NC_056527.1:157830484-157836116 GCF_019175285.1 Sceloporus undulatus
GAAAGAAGCAGGAACTGATGGTAGCCTGTAATCTCAGATCGCATCAAATGAGACTTCATTCTCTTTAAGGGCATTACAGCATAATCCCGTTTCAACACAAGGAAAGGGGGAAAGAGCTGGCCATTTCTACATCCTTCTGCTGGTGACAAGTAATGTTTACTTGTTGAGCTCTTAGGAAATTGTCATTTAATCATATGGTTACCATCCTTGCCTTAGTAATGAGATTCTCCGCCCTTAGCCTTAAGTGAATAAACCATGTCTGAAACCTGATGCTCTGCAAATTATCTTGTCTACAACTTAATACTCTGAAAGTGTTTATTAGTCAAATCCTGTATCAGCATCTTCATATTCCAACAAAATTGCTGGTTAGATTTATGAGGCAGAATACAGTGAATGAGATAATACCAAGGCAGGCAACAAGAACCAAAGCTACTCAGCAAATATGGATCTAATGGACACTAATAAGTTTATCGCACCGGGTTCTCGGCCCGGCCCAGCAGGAAACGGAAACGAGTGGGGGACGGATTTTACCGCACACACCCGTCCCTCACTCGTTCCATTCCCCCTCTCTTCCCTGCCCCTTCCGTTCTAGAGGGGACGCTTTTTGAGAACTGTTCAGAACAGTTCTCAAAAATTTCCCCCTCTGGAACAGATTAAGAACGGAAGAGAGGGGGAACGGAACGAATGAGGGACGGATGCGTGCTGTAAAATCCGTCCCCCACTCGTTCCGCACTCGGCCCTGCTCCTTCCGTTCCGTTCTCAGAACGCACGGAAGGAACGCAGTGCGATAAAGTTCAATGAATTAAGGTTGTGGAGCTGTAGATGGGCCAAGAAATTCTGGAGAGTAGTCCACGCTGTCATTGTAAAAATTATTAATGTTAGATTTCAGTTGGACCCTAAAGTTTACCTACTCAGTATGTGCGAAAATAAGGAAGTAGAAAATAAGTATGGGAAATTTTTATTCTACGCAACTACAAGCGCCAGGATCGTCTTTGCTAGCAAATGGAGGGCTACGGACTACCCTACCACTGATAGTTGGCTGATTAAACTATCTGAACTGGTTCGGATGGATAAACTTACTATCAGTTTGAGAGGTCAAGATTGGGAGAAATGTAAGAAAGTCTGGGAACCCTTCTATAAATATATTGATGAACATTAGGTAAAGGATGATAGACAATTATATATGTACCTGTATATAATTCAGCTTTAAGAGGTTCAAGGGACAGATATTGTATATAGATACGTCTATAAAGAGAGAATTATATGGATAGTTCATAACTATTTAAGTTCTAATTTATACTATGCCCTTAGTAACCTAGAACTAAGTAGTAATGGTATTTACTATAAGTACAAATATGACTTGGTTGGAATTCAGGGAGTCAATCTTTTTGTGTTTTTGTTTCTGTAAAGTTATGTGTAAAGATGTTTAAATTTAGTGCACATTTTCTGTGCTTTGTTCTTTTTTGCCTTGTTTGGTTTTGTTCTGTTTTGTCCTTAGATGTTGTGTAATGTGTCTCTATTATGTGACTGTGAAGATGTTTGTGATGTTCAACTGGTCGAGATGTAACTGTTGTTGTTTTTCAACCCAATAAAATTATTTTTTTTAAAAAAAGGTTGTCACTTGCTCACAGTGGTATGTGGTAAATTCTGAAGTTCAGGTGCTCATGATAGTTCCTATAGCCATAGAAGAGCTGAAAAAGGCAGGCAGGTGCACTGGTCAATGTGTATGAATGATTCTGTGGCTATAATCCTCTATGGCTCAATGTAGTGTTCGAGTTCTGAATGTGCATTTATGCTAGGCTGAGCCCTTTATCACCCCCTGGACTTTCGATATAGCTTCTAAAGCCCTTTCTCCTGCATGGCCACTCTTGTATCTCATGGGGAAAAGTTAAGATCAGCTGCTTACTTTGTTTTTATTGTATACTAATTAGTATTATTTTAGGGATATTTTAATCATGCAATGTTGTTGTTTAAGATTGTATGCCACTTGGCAGGTTTTTTCTTTTCTTTTTTGACCCTTACTTTGTAAAGTGTTGTGCAAACTTTACAGCACTCTAATAATAATACGTAATAATAAGTGTATGGCATACAATATAACTAAAAAGGTACCGGTACACTGGATAAGGAGTTTATTTAGCCTTTGTTAAGTTAAAATGGTACTGTACTGTATATCCATTTGGAGGGAATGAATTAATTGTAAGTAACTAGTTATTTGCAACTGGTTACTTCCCAGCTCAAGCCAGTGGCTTTCACAGAAGAATCCGGGGGAGAGGGAGAGATTCTCTTTATCTGAGAGTTATTTACTCATGAAAATGAAGTCTACCTCCAATTTAAAAGGCATTTATCTCACTGGCTGCAGTTCTTCAATAATGTGCCCAGACAATCGGAGCTTTGGTGTTCACTTGGCAAAGATGCCCCAGTAACTGCATAGCTGTTTCTAAACATCAAACTCACACACTTTTTCTTTGATCTGAAGAAGATGAAAGAGTTCAGTGTTTGGGAGAAAAATGGGAGGTTGGAGGGAAAAGAAAGAAAAGCATATCTCCCCACTTTGATGAGTGGGAAACATCCAGCGGAATTGGACAACACAAGTATTGTGAGCTCAAAATCCAATGATGGAAACTATCACGCCATTAATCCTCCTGCCCAACCTCATGGCCCTAAACTCAACTGAAGTGAAAGGTGATTGCATAATCAGCTACATTAATTTGGCAGAAACATGGGCAGTGACTATTAAAACAGTGGTAGACTTGAGGCCTGGGGTCAACAATGAGCCTTTTGGGGGCATTCTTCCAGATCTCAAGGTTTCCCTATGTGGCCATGTCCCTTTCCCCATAACATCATAGGGCTCCCAGCTTTTGTAGTTGGGGGCCATTCTTAAAGGTTGAAATGCCTCTTTGAAAGTTTACTTGTAGAATGTACACCATTGGCAGGTTTCATTTTTATCGATTTTAAATGTGTAAATCTACAGCGCTATATAAAGTATAATAATAATAATTACTGGCAGTAACAACTTAAAGATAAAATATGCTGGCATTTTTGTCTTTAACAAATGGGTCCTGGGGCAAATCAAGTCTGAACTCTCTCTAGAAGCCAAAGCGACTAAACTCAGGCTGACATGATTCATTAGAAAACACAATAATTCTTGGTAAGACAGAAGACTATAGGAAAAGAAGAAGACTGCATTGCAGGCAAAGAGACTAATCAAGCCCTGAGTTTGCAAGATCTGAACAGGGCTGTTGATAACAAGATGTCATGGTGATCTTTCACACATAGATTCACCATAAGTCAAAGGGACCATAAGTCAAAGGTGTCCCTTCTCCCAAGTGCCATTTTCTGGCTTCCTGCTGTGTCGGAGAGACAACGGGAGGCTAAGAATGGTAGGGGGGAGGAGGAACAGGCGCACGCATGCCGCTTCCACTTTCTCCCTTGCCCGTGCCTGGCGAAATGGCATCGTGTGCCACTTCTGGCATGCGTGCCATAGGTTCGCCATCACGTCTCTACAGCATTCTTCCCATTCAGTGGAAGCCAGTGTAGTATAGTGGTTTGAGTGCTGGACTAGGTCTCTGAAAACCAGGGTTCAAATCCTGGCTTGTCCATGGAAACTCATGGGGTGACTTTGGGCAAGTCACACTCTCTCAGCCTCAGAGGATGGCAATGACAGACTCCCTCTCAATGACCTTGCCAAGAAAACCCTGTGACAGGTTCGCCTTAGGGTCACCGTAAGTCGGAAATGACTTGAAGGCACACAACAACAACTACAGTCCCTTCCACATTTGAACCTCCCAAAGTGTTGTGGATAAATCATTTTGTGTAAAAAGCACATGATTTGTTTGTGTAAAAACCTATTATCTGTGCAGAAAAAAAGGTAGGAAACAGCATTTTCTGCACAAACAACAGGAGCCCATAATTATAGTGTTACCACTCCATGGTTGTATCCTATGGGCTTCTGAGTTTCGTAATCTGGTGAGGCACTAGAGAGCTCTGGCTGAGAAATCTAAATACTAGTCTATTCTTTTCTTGAATGTCAGAAAGTCTATTTTTCAATAGGAATGCATAATAACAAACATTCTTTCCATCCCTATTTAGAAGTATGGTACCTTTTCCCCCTGTAATGTTTCAAGAGATGGGGTACTGAGATAGGAAGCAAAAAAATGCCAGCTGTTCCACCTGTTGTGTGTTGCATGTTGTTTGCCTTCAAGTCATTTCCGATTTATGGTGACCTTAAGGCGAACTTATCACAGGGGTTTCTTGGCAAGTTTCTTCAGAGCAGCTGATCCTCAAATGACAGGGAAGCCAACAAGGGCAGAAGGACTTCAATACAGCCAAAGTGAAGGGAATCAGATGCGGCAAGAGCTCCTGCCTGAGGCTGTTGTTGGTCAGTTCTGACAATGAATGTCACTGGACTGGATCTATAGTTTCTTAAATACAGGTTTTAAATAAAGGTTTTCTGAGTTTTAATTACAGAAGCTTGATTTCCTGAACTTGGTATCCTGTAGGCCTTAACATGAAGAGCCTGCCAATCCATCCAAGATGCTTCCTCTCTATTTTGATGCCAATGGTTGGCAAAACACTTCAAAGAGGCAGGGCCTGCCAAAGAATTTATTCAGCCTGAAGCAAGAACAAAAGGGCACCCATGCACCAATTTCTTCCATGTAGAGAAATGACCCAGTTTTGCTTTGTCAAACGCTGGAGGCTATGACCTCCAGGTTTGCCTACTTCCACCACTATCCTCAGCAAATGGCATTCAACCTATGCTATAATGCCTAAGAACTTGGAACCAACAAGGCTAACCAGCTATAATGATAGGCCTTCCCTACTCATAACATCTTGTGACAATAAATTCCACAAGTGGATCATGTATTTGTGTGAAGAAATCCTTCCTCTCCTCTGTCCTACACGGCTGTGAGTCAGTTTCCTGGATGTAGGTCTCCAAGATCCAGTGTTATAAGAGATATGTCTCACTCTTCATTGTATGCACTTCTTGCACACTAAGGCACTTTCTGAAATACAGCCGGGCCACTAGAAAACATTCGATGTGATCAAAACAAAACAAAACAGAGATAGAAAAACGAAAGGAGAGATTGTAAGAAAAGAGGAAGATTCAAGAGATGAGTGGGCAATGCTGATGAGTAAGTAGAACCAATGGAGGATCTCAGATGAAATAATATCCAAGTGACAGGAAAGGAAATAGGTGCAAATAGTCAGATACAGAAGTAAATCTAGATGGGACTTGCAGGAAAGGGATGTAAAGACTGAAGAAAAAAACACCAAAAATGTATGCAATGCAGACAACATCACACTACTAGCAGAAAATAGCAAAGATTTGGAACAACAAATGAAAATGATTGGAAAATGGTACAGGATGCCACATCAATTCGAACTTATAAATACTTTCCAGTAGTTTTGTGAGACATTTAGCTTTCTCTGTCAGAGAGCCCTTACGCAACAACCAACTACAATTCCCCAAATTCCATAACCTTCAGCCATGGCAGTCAAAGTGGTGTCCACCAGGATTAATAATGCAAAGAAGTGAGCACAATGCTTTAGTTTTACAAGACAAATTGTTCTATTCACTGTATTGCACTGCATTGGACTGCAAAATTTACAGGACTTTATCACTCTTTCCCAA
>NC_056527.1:157836141-157915886 GCF_019175285.1 Sceloporus undulatus
CTGGGTCACTGGATCATAGCGTTATTTCAAGCTTGGAGGTACAATATACATCATTCTTAGTGGCGGTCATTGGAACATGCGCATGATCAGGGCTGGGAATCAGGTGAAAACAGGGATTGGAGACGAGTGACTTCATCCTGGTGTGTGCGTGTGATCAGGAATACTGGTAAGATACGATGTTGCGAGAATGAGGCTACGATATGGGTAATAGCTGGATTTATCGCAAGCAAGAGGGGGTTAATATTCATATTTTATATCGAATTTCTATATTAAGAGAGCACGACACAAATTACAATCAATACGCAGTGAGATCAATCACATCGGGGAATAATCTGTCGCTTACGAACATGTTCTGCTAAAACAAAGAAAAAATATGCAGGAGGAAATAGAGGAACACAAAGGATCTGGAGGAGGAATCACGAGATAATACATACCACAGTAAAGCCTACTCTTCCCATCACAGTAGGCATAGTACACTGGCTGCTGGTGATCAGTATTCCCAGTCTATGCTGTAATTGCTAACATTCTCCATGGGGCAATATCTCTGAATCCTAGCTCTAGCCATATGTCTACACCTTGCTTGTGTGTATTTACAAACGATATAGACTAACATCTTCTTATTATCTATGGTGACTGAGATAGCAAGACCACCGGAGCTAGCTCACCAGGAAAGTTCTCGGACTACCACAATGGAAAATAGATGAGTATATGAAAACCTAGAACGCTTATCATTGGTGATCAGCGTATAGTCACATCTTGAGTCATGCTGCACGTCAAGACACTGCCGCCATCGCTCAGAACTGTAGGCCTAATTCCTAGTTTAGTGCACATCATCCCTAGCATGAGGCAATTGAATCACCAAATAGAAACTAGAACGTCATTTATATCCTCTAGTTGATCATTACAATAACAGGTAAGACCAGCAAGCATGTTCGTCTAACCATGGAGGGGGAAGGTAGGAGTGTGCTGAAATTGTGGGTCTTCCTGGTACTATGATTTATTACATTTCTTGCATGCTTTTCCTTCCAAAAGACAAACAAACAAACAAAAACCCCCATTACTGCAGCTTACAGTTAATAAGAAAAGTCAGTAACAGTTGAGAACCTAATTCATGCTTTCGTAATGTAATTGCACAAACACAGGCGACAAAATGGTTATTCAAGCTGCTAGCTCTTCTACTGAGCATCGAAATACATGACACTATATTTAAAGTGTGCTATCCTTAATGCTACACTCACTGCGTATGAGTCAAATCGCAATAGTGCTGTTCCGGGATAACAGTGGTACCCTGATTAAGGGCTTGATACAGGTCCAAGAATGTGCACTGACTGAGCTAGCTAGCACAGTGACTCCTCTGGGATTAGTCCCAAGCAGACCATCAAAAACCCACTGTGAATGGCGAGCACAGTGCAATGGGACCACCACCATCACGAATTGGGTGGCCTGTACAGAAACATGGAGATGTGGCCTGTATCGGGCATGACTATACCGTTTGACATTTCCAGAAGGAACGCTGCAGTTACTACATAACCAGTTGTTTTTACAAAAACCCTGATCAAAATGCACATGAAGTATAGTATTTATTGCTCTTATAGCCTACCTAGCTTTAATTTCTCCACGGAGCTAAACAAGGCAAAAAAACCCAAAATTCCAGATAATAACGTAAGAACCTGAGACGTCACTATAACTGCCATTCCTATTTTTTACTAACACAAGTCCATTATATCACACACTAACAGAACTGCAGCCACTTTATGACTTGAATATGGCCCATGTACTTACATACAAGGTGAGTTATTTTTTTGAACACTGACTTGCCCTGAAAGAACCTGTTCCCGTGTCTGATGAAGCAATGTATGTGGTCACCCTTGCAATGGTGCTTTGTAACACATCAAAGCACTGTCATTCGCCCAAGCAAGTGACATGCTTCAAAAAGAAGAAGGATGGTTACTGTATAGAGCCGACAGACAAAAACAATTTTCTTTACTTAGAAATATGAAGCAGCAACTAGTAAAACTCAATCAAGTCTTCAAGTGGGCCTTGAAACCAATGTTCCAGGAACATCTGATACCAACTTTTTACTCTATCATTAGCGCACACCGTGAATGTCCTCTCCACCAATGCGCGCAGTTTCCCCCTTCCTCTGGTCTAGTCCAAGCTGGGAAAATACTTATTTCTTGGAGTCACAACCCATCCCATAATCTCACTAGTAAAAGACACTAGAAGGCAATGAGAATCTTGAGTTGGAAGGGACCACAAAGGCCATCTAACTTACACACAACCATGCAGAATACATAGAGACTAAAGCACGATCATGGAAGAAGGAGCATCTAACCTCTTTTAGAAGGCATTCTAAAAATGGAAAGTCGAATGCCCCTTTGGAGGCCATGCCATGTATGATCCACTAGTCGATAAAGCTTCTTACAGTGAAGAAATTCGGGATCTGGCCACGTGGTCCTACGAAATGGCCTCCATTCTGTGAGCTGATTCAGAAAAGTAACTCACAACGACCTCTTGGCAGACAGATTTACATACTATAAAGAGCCAGGAAAGCATCTCCTTTAAGTGAATGAAACTGTAACTTGATACAGTTTCTTACAAACAGGACATTTGCGCAGAAGGGAAAAGAAACTTTGTCTCTACCCTCAGAGCAGATCACAGCAATTGCCTTTTTTAGCTTACCCTAATAATGGACAATAAAATGTCGCATGGTGTAGCTTAACACTACATGCCAAATAATTAACGACCTAACCAAGCACAAAACTTAGAATGTATTGTTATTCAAAGGGCAAGAATCTACTCACCCCAATCAGCATGGCCGTGGCATGGACAGCTCAAGGGCTTTGAGAGGTTGCAACTGCCAAAAAAGTAAGTTTCTAAGCAAAGGGCCTAATGTGGCACCTTACAAATACACTGCAGAAGCATGCATTGTGGTATAACAAGGACAGGCCAAACAATGACTAATCACAAACCCTACCTCCCATCAGCCACTTGACTATCCGTGCATTGCTTTGCAAAGAACCTCGCTTCGCCCGATTCAATCATCTCTGGGTGGCGAGTTCTCTCCAGCGTATCCTGTGTTCTACATCTCTACATGTCCATACATAGCAAGTTACCAAATTAGATACATATTTGAGAATAAAATTGCTAGCTGGATTTGTGCAAGGCATGGGGTAGAACGTTAGAATTGTGCAAACGGACGCATGAATAATTTGTCAGACTATTGGTTAAGTTCATATTATACAATATTACAAATCATGCAGGGCAAACTGCCAATGTGGCGCGTGGCTAGTGAATCATCTGCACAAACAAAAAAAAAAAGAGAGAAAAAGAGAAAGAAACAAAGGCCAAAAAAGAAAAAAAAAGAGGAAAAAAAAAAGCAGGGGCCATGAGACAGAAAGGGAGCCTAGAAAAACTGGGAGAGATAGAACACGTCCCTAAGGTCGCTAAGTCCCATCTGAATGCAGCATCAAACATGAAAAGAAATGCAAACTGATTTACTGTTGTCTTTCTCAGAGTCTCTCTGTCAGTAACCTGTCTATACTCGGAAGATAAATCAGTGTTTCAAAACGTAAACCTCTGAGAGTGGTGGATCACCAGTTCATTTTTCCCGTCTGCCAGAGAACAGTCAAATAATTACTTGGGCACTATTGAGCTACAACTGTTGGTATATCTGTTGCTATTCCTAGCAAACCTGCATGGACCAACAGCCAAGGGTCTTGCGAACGCACCATTCCAGCCTTTGACCACCGTTTGAGTAGCACTGAATATAAGCGAGGAAGATCTCAAAACTGGATGTGATCTCAATAATAACAATGGTGCATGTGTACACAGACAACCCCTTACGTTCTGGAGGAACAAGATTTCAAATCAATACCTTCAGTTTTTAACCTGTCTGCTGCGCCTTCTTCAATCAAGCAATCTCCTCATCTTCAAAGTCATCTTCATAATACTGAGGATCAAAAGGTCTGGCAAATAAAATCAGAAATGTTAAGACAGCAGCTCTGCATACCAGGCCAAAGACTCTATCTCATCCAGCACCCCATTTTCTACAGTGGCCAATTCTCATGCCTCAGGAGAAGCCAACAGAGCAGGACTTAGACATTAGTCTTCTTGGTCATTGTTTAGCAAGAACGCAATAGTCCTGTTACAAGATCATGTCCATTAGTTGCAAGCATGTCTGCAAAGGTGGAGAAGGAGCACACAAAGAGGTGGGCATGTATGAACTGTTCTCCTCTGTTAGCTAACTGATTCTAAGATCTGCCTCCTCGCCTTGTGTGGGGAGGGGTGACGCTCTGAAGTGGTAAAGCAACTCAAATAAGGGGGGTCTACTGCCTGTTATTAGAAAAGCATCACCTAGGATCAGGGCTAAGCACTTGATCCATCAGAGTATCATTCTACTCGACAGCAAATCAAGACTATTACTTCCACAATACAGTCTTATCCTCCATAGAATCTTTCTAACTTTTACTACTCCTCCCTCTAAATATTTAAGTTGGAATCCACACTCATTATCTTGTGAGGATCCGCACAGGAAGGGTGGGGCAAGTCCAGGAGTCAGGCTCCCAACTCACTTGGAGAACCGTTCCAAGCCCCATATTTCTGTAGGCAGTAGTGGGTGGGGGTGGTGGGGGGGAATGAAATTGTTGCTTTTCAAAAGTTTGCGGTTTGCGTCCCCAGGGCATCTGTGACAAGTGGGAAGTGTGCTTCCGGAAGGATTCTTGAAAGCTTGTTTTGAAAGGAAAATGGCCAATGGGGTGTTGGGTGTTACTGCTTTTGTCCATAATAGATGGTTGGAGAACAGATAGCGTGGGCTCACACACATTCACATAAGTGTCCATCGTTGCAACAGGGCAATAGTTTACCAGACAAATGGTCCATGTGATGCAAAACTGTTTTTAATGAAAAAGATATCAATAGGTCTGCCTTGTCATTAATTTTTCTATGGCTGGTGGGAATGGTGTTTCCCCATGAAGTAAAAAGGCTAAAGCGGGTGGAAGTACTGATAGAGAAAGGTTCTCTCAAGTTTACTTTTTCACACAAAATGTAGAGTGGC
This sequence comes from Sceloporus undulatus, assembly GCF_019175285.1. NCBI lineage: Eukaryota > Metazoa > Chordata > Lepidosauria > Squamata > Phrynosomatidae > Sceloporus > Sceloporus undulatus. Next base: position 157,841,198 of record NC_056527.1, read on the forward strand.
ATATGGTTCACATCTTCCTCTCTTTATATCTATTGGGCAAGAAAGAATGCAAATTTTCTCCATTAGAAAAAACGTGGATAATCCTTTGTATCAGACAACCTCTGTCCAAAAGTTCTCTCAAAATGAGTTTCCCTGGCTTAATTTTATTTATGGACGACTGATTTAACACTGCAAGCAACTGCCGATCATGTATGAAAAGTGATTGTTCGGTTGCCTCGTAAAAGATCAGTTCTGATTACAACTAGAATCTGTGCACTCTTTCCCCCCCCCCCCCCAACATCTGATTCATTCTCTCTATATCTTGATAGCTCTCCTTACGGGAATGATAGATCAATTGAAACTACAACAACGCCCACAATCCCCAGCGCAGAACTAATGGTTAGAATGTGAAACAACTGAAGCTTGAGCCTGCCGCCCCACCCAAAAATACCCGACCCACGAAAGGGCCAACTAAAGTTGCTACTATAATTTTTTTCATCACGGAAACGAGAGAGGTTTATACTTTCAGGTTTGGGCATTGATACCTTGGGGTCCCCCCCCCTTACCTGGGTTCCACACTGGAGGAAAATTGGGAACTTCACAAAGTAAAATCATTTCCCAATCTGTATTTCTTTTGGGAAATTTCCCTACTTCTAGTCGTGTGTTTCGGGAATAGGTTCCTCCTCCTTCCTCCTCCAGCTGATCCTCATTCAGATCCATTTTCAACCTAATGAATTAGAGACAAAAAGTAAACGATGTGCATGTTGGTTGGCCCATAAAAGGTAGCAGATTGTTTCAGATGTTTTTGATTTTGCGATACGGCCAACACACTACACCTAATGCTTTTGTGGATTTTTCAAGATACCGATTTTACCACAAAGGGAAGAGAGAGCCATTGAACGGGGACGTTGCCATCGGAGCTTCTTGCCTCAACAAAGGTAAATGCAGTTTTTTCCTGAGATGGGCACGGAATTGGCAATGCTTTACACCAGCACCATCTAAAGTTTTTCCAGAATGCAAAACTAAGACGTTCGTGAGAAATTCCCAGTGGTCTCTAGCCTACAAAGGAGCCGGTGGGCTTCACAAAAAAAGGAAACAGGCCTAGATTCCAGGAAACAACGTTCAGTGAATTGCAAATGACTTAAATTTCCTTGACTTTAAAAAGCTACAGTGACCACATGGCCAAAAAGGGTGAGGTACCAACATGGCAGATAGCCTCCCTAACCAACGGAAGTAAGACCAGAGACAGAAAAATGCAGGCCCATGACTAAAATGTTCAATTGTTCTTCCTGTTTGCCTGATGAAGAAGCCACGGGACTTCAAAAGCTTGCAAAATGTAATTGTGATTTTGGTAGGCCCAATAAAGGTGAAAGCACTTTTGGATTAATGATATAAGGAATAGGAAGACCCTCCATGATTGTTCTGTAACTTTCCTTAAGAACGCTTATGTATGTAAGTAAACACACTCATGTATAAGAATATATTGTTTGCTCTTCCCTCCTCACCCCTTCTTCTTTCTCTCCTATGTGTTTTTTACAATCATAAGCCTCCTGCAGGCAAGGATTCTATTATGGGGCAGACACAGGCTGACTGGTGAAATGCTCTGTGGCAAATCTTTTTTTGGCTGAAGAGTGAAGTAATGTTTTATAAATAATTATTCTTAGCTTACAATGGTATGCACGAATAACAGTGAAAATTTTCTAAGACAAAAGGGAAAGAGATGATGTCTTGCAACAGACTTTTAGCACATGAACTTTACAGGGAAGGCAATCTTAGTTTTTTTCTCATTTAGAGAGGATGCAATTAATAAAGTGAACAGTCTGCCTTTGGTATTAAGAAAATGACATAGAAGTGGTAGTAGGATGGCAAAAGAAAACAAAGTAGGCAATTCCGCTGCCAAGTCACTAGGCTTCTATTCCTGCCATGGGAATAAGTGAACTCTTCTTTTGTAACCGTGGAAGCGAACAGGTTTTAGCCACAGAGAGACAGAGTAACTTGTCATTCCTTTGACCATCTCTCACTTGCTTGGTATAAGTTTGCCCCCACAAATTTCTTTCTGACTTTCTGATCACCTGTGGCAACCAAATATGGTTAAATCCAGATGCATCTGTAGTCAGAAGAAGATGAGTCTTATAGCTTGATTTCCACGGACATTTACTTGAAGATTCTGCTGAATCCAAAGATTCTCACTTGCTCCCAAACAAGGTGCCATGGGAGGGACCCAAGAAGAAGGAAATGCTGTACCTTGTGCTATGCATTCCCTTAGCTAAACATACATAGTGACTAATGCTCAAAAGGGATAGCTCTACGTTTAGGCAGGGCCGAGGCCAAAACAGATGGGCCAAAGGAGTGGCTTCAGTCAACTTTGGGTCTGGCGTTTACATGATGCCATTCCCCTCCAAAGTGACCTGGAACCACTCTGAGGCTGTCAAAGACAGCCTGAAGCCGCCCCACAAAAGGAGCTGTTTAAAAACTGACGCCTGACAGTGGCCCGGGTGGTGGTGGCCCACTTTTGGAAGTGGGCGGTGGGGGGCACCGAGTCCTGGCTCCAGCACAGCCGCGGCGGCTCTTCGGGGCCATCGGCGTTGTCCGAGACAACCACTTCAGGTGATGTTAGAGGGCTGGAGCACAACTTCGAGTCCCAAGTATTTCCCTCTCAGAGGACGACGGTGCAGTCACATGTGAGTCCTCTTATCATCTCAATAGGCTGCACTCAGAGTTTGGGACTTGGTCAGACGTAAGATACAGGGGTACCCCCGGGTACGAATGAATTCGGTCCCCGCCGCTTCGGTACCCAAAAGCTTTCGCAGCCGAAAGCCAGAGGGCGCTAATAGCGAAGGGATTTCGGCGAAAAGCGCCGAAAAGCACCAAAATTTTTTCGTAACCCGAAATAACCTCGTAACCCGAACAGTGTTTTTTCAATGGATTGTTCGTACCGGAATTTCGTAGGTGCGCATTCGTACCGGGTACCATTTTTGGTCGCAGGTAATCTTTGGTCAGTAACCCTTCGTGATGGATCAGGAGTACTCCAGCACTTGTTTTTCATTAATCAAGAAATCGATTAAAGGGATCTATCAAAACCTTCAAAGTCACAGTCACTTGAGTACAAGGGTAATCTCATACAGAGTTGATACTACTAACAGACGAGCATCAGACTTAAGAGTCACGTTAAACTAGCTGCAAGTACTTCAATAGGCTGCCCAGGAGTTGGAGTTGTCTCCCGATCACGTCCCTGAATAGTCTCTCCCCTCCAAAAAGATCCAGGCCCTGTTATCTTGCCGGCGAAAGAACAAGACCAGCATATACTTTGACTGCAGGATCATAGGTTATTTAGGAAGGGGACAGCCATAGTGATTTCAAAAAGACCTTATGAAGAACATTAACAGCATTAAGGGTATGAGCTATTATAACAATACACAAAAAAAAGAGAAATCAAAGACTAGATAGAGTAATGAGCAATGAGGGTCTGTGTCAAGTAAGACCAAGCGACAGCGAAAGTTTAGCTGTGTAACTGTGGGCTTGTTTCTCTCTTCTCATGTCTAATCTACTTACAGGTTTGTGAGGCTTAATATTGTGATTTGCGGCATTTATATTTGGTATTACAATTGGCAACCATGATGCAAAGTGGTACTGGGTCCTGATGGAAAAGGCAGTATAGTGGCGGCCGCACCATACAAGCTTTTCAGCTTGCTGAAGCGTGCGGCAAAAGGGAGAATGGTTCACAGGGGCCCACGATCCCCATTATATCCAATGGGCCAAGAGGCGCTTTTTTGCCTTACACAAGGGGGCGGCATGGAACGGGTCTGTGTAAAGTGGGCCGACGGTATGCCAGTCTCCACGATATAGCCTGAGAACCCCAGTAGACATGATCGGGCCCCTCCATTATCCAAACAACATGACTCTAGAGAGGGCTTAGGTAGAGACGAAAAACGCCGAGGAAGAAGAGGAGAACAAGAAATGTGTGGTGTACAGCCAGTGCACACACCAGGAGTCCAAACTAAATCAGCCAGGGCGCCAAAGATTTATAAACAACACAGTGCCAATCAATTGCAGCAGAAGGGGAGTGCCCACAGCGACATGGCAACAGCCGAGGCATTTTTGTGGAACCCAAGGGTTAAAGTGTTGTTCACAATATCCCTCAAAGCTTCTATGGGGCATAGGGTACGTTGTTGATATGTTAAGTATCTGCCTGGCCATACAGGTTTTGGGGAAGTCCTTTTTAAAACCATTCATTTAAAGGAAATTGGCGTCTTCCTTCATGTGTGTAAAAAAGCTCTTAGACCAAATGGGCCCATGAACCCCTTAGGGAGATCCCATGGGGAGGCTAAAGCAGCGTCCCAGACAGTTATTTTTCCCTGAGCTAGTGTTTGTTCGCTCTGAACCGTTCCTGTAAACGAGAAGCAGGTCATCAATGTTGCATTCAAACTGCCATGACACACGGCAGGTGGCTAAATTAAAATTCAGGGGACAAGGCATTACACAAGTTTTGGTGGCAACATTTTGTTTGGCTCCACTGGAGAACATTGGAGGAGCCTGTAAAGCAACCACTCTGCTTGGTTCAAAATGAGAAAGGGGCGGCTTACTTTTGTCTTCGCATCACTCTCCATTTCAGATTGATGCTTTTTGTTGCTTGCGCCATCTGTGGAACCATAGGGCACGTTCACTGCCCTTGGCAGCTCTGTGAAAAGAAAGCCAGATAGGGGCATCCAGGAATTCCGACAAAAGGTACCTGGCCTCACAGATGTTTTGGACGACGGTCTATGCGGGCTGGGGCTAATGGCAGCTGAATCCAATTTCTGGAAGGTACCGGTGCGATAGGGCTTGTCCTATATTGTACCTTTAATAGATAGTTACACAATGTATTTTATTACTTGAGAAGTTATCCTGCTCTACGTAAAAGCAGCTGACAAAGAGAAGATGTTCAATCCCACCGTGTCACATTAATAGATAGCTGATCAGCGTTCCATGCCCCCCCACAGCTAATCTATTCACGAGGAGCATCCCATGAGAATAAGTGACTCACAATATCTCAGTTTTGGTTTTTGCCATAACTAGGCTGCACGACATGCAAAAATCCAGTGTGACACCACTGTACTGCCATGGGCTGGGAATGGTAGTTTTATGAGACATTTAGTGCTCGGTCAGAGAGCTCTGGTGCCAAAACAAACTACAACCCAGAATTGCAGCACTGAGCAGGAAGTTAACTGATGTCACTGATTTGTCCTGCAGTGCATGCAGCTTGCGCAGAAAAAACAAACTGAAGATATCATAACGCATCAGGTTGTAAAACAACAAAAATATAATCGCAGTGACATGAAACCCTATGAATTTCCATCGAAACTGTCCATGTCAGTGATCATGGTAGCCTTATATAACGGGGAGGAAGAAAACTGTATAATTTAGTGTAACTAGGTAGGTATCTTGGGCACTAGAGCACCTCTTGGAACCAGTTGTGCGAATGGTCAGTTGGTGGGGAATAACACAACAACAAAACAACAACAACTCTTACCTGCTCTCCCCATCGATTGCGGGGGAACAACACAATTAGCAGAAACATAATCGTAAAACACATCAGTTAAAATTGGGGTAATGGTGAACTTATTTGATGAAAGCACTGCTCAAGCTCATCGAGATATTTTTGGTTGATGTGAGATTCTTTTAGTAAGTAGAATATGTGTTAGGACATAATACATCCCCCAAACAGCAAATGCAGTTTGCAAGAAACACTTTAAAATGGTAACTGATATAAGACGAATTGAGACCATCAAAACAAATCTTGTGAGATTAATTCTTGAAAGAGTTTATTGAAGTTAAAATCAAAGAGACTGGAACATCTCTCTAAAAATAAAATCAGAGTTCCTCATCTAGTCTCTTACCTCCTACCTGAGGAAAAGCGAATCGCATCCTGATTTGGTTAAATGTGCCATCCAAATCTGGAAAGCTCCTGCTTCACTGGCTTCCAGGCCTATTTCTGGGTGCAATCAAGGACTGATTTTGACCCGTAAAGCCCAAACTTGGTCTCGTGTTGGAAGAAAGGCAGGATAAAAATATATAAGTCTGTTGTTCAAAAGCTAGGATCCTCAACTCAAGAGTTCTCCAACTACTGTGACTGAAATGCTACAGCTTTTCTCTCTCATCAACAAAGTATTAATTATTAATTATTATTAAGAGCTTTATTATATAGTGCTATAAGATTTACACAGCACTGTACATAAAATCATAAAGTAAAGCTGAAACCCTTGGAAGACACTGTTGGTCAGGGTGGGCAAAACTGTGCAAGGCTGTTGCACACACGGCAGAATAATGCAATTGACAGTGCTTTAGGCCATGGCTCCAACAATGGAATCCTGGAAGTTGTAGTTTGTTGTAGACCAGAACTGTCTGAAAAGAAAGGGTAATAGCTCACAAGGTACAAATCGCAGAATTTCAAAGCATTCCACTATGGCATTTAAAGCAGTTTCAAACTGCATTAATTCCTCAGTGTAGATACAGTCCTAGATAGACAAATATCTGATCAAGGACCCGCTCACACGAAACATTACTGTGAGGCAATTCCACTTTATCAGCTATGGCTGCATCCTGTAGAATCCTAGGATCTGTAGTTTGGATTAGAGCTCTTGGGCTGAGATTTCAAATACTTCAGGAACTACCTACAGGAGTTTACAGATGAACCAGGCGGTTAAAATACTATCAAAGTGATATAATTGGGAAAGGGCCCCAAACTGGAATTATTCATATTCCAACTTGACCAAATGTCCCATGGCCATGCTACACTGGGCATTGCTCAGTGAGCCATGCTAAACTGCAAATTCTCTCTCACACACTGTGTAACTGTGATGCTGTCTAGAAAGAAATGTTCCTGGGGAGAGGGGGCTGTGGACTCTTTATGTGCCTCTCTTCCCCATATTGATAGGAAAGGGGGCTGGGTAGGCTAACTAAAGCAAGCAAAGGCTGATGGTGTGTTAGTCACTACTTCTAAGATTCGACCTTTTTCATGCTGAGAACACCGGTAAGAGTGATGCCCAGAATGTGCATCCTCGCGGTGACCTAGCAACAGCTCCAAACCTGATCCACTCCACTGCAGCGCAAAGCCAGCATTTCAGTGGGGAACTTGCACACATTCACAAGGGAACTCTGGAACGCCTCCTGGGCCCCAACCAACTTAATCCACACGCCTTAGCCTGGACAACAGTCTGACCTGTATAGGACGGGCCTATGTGATATTCAGCTCTTGTCACTGAAGTTATTGTACATAAATTTGTCAGGATGACCAGAAAAACATACATACTGGCTAAGCTTTCCCCAGCCCATTCCTTCAGATAGGTTGGGAATAGACATCCAATAATCCACGGGAACCAGGGAATGGTGGGGAGTTGCCATCAGCAGCAATCAGCAAGGTGCTGGGTTTGAGAAAGCTAGGTTATCATTTATACTTTCAAATTTGCCGTACCAGATTTATGTTCATGTTCCCCCCTCATCCTCTGAAGCCTGTGCTCATCTTGCAGAATGCTGGGGTCTCCTCTACCGCTGAGTTTCTGCATCTTTGCCTCATCAGAATGCTGGGCCTTTTCATCACGTCATGCATCATCATCTCTGAATTTTGACGTCGTCTTCATCCGAATTCCGGGGTCTTTCATCTTCATCTGAATTCTGTAGCTTGTTCCTCGTCAGAGACCTGTGGCCTCCCTCCTCATCTGAAATGTGCATTTCTCCTCCCTCATCAGAATTTTTGCAGCCTCTCTTTACTGTCTGAAATGGGAGCTCTCTCCTCATCATCAAGTTCCTCTTCATCACTGAATGTTGCAGTCGCTCTTCGTCTTCAGAGTTCTGGGCTTTTATGTACGGCGATTGATCGCTTTTGTCTTCCCTTCCCCATTTCTCATCTTCCGAGTGGGCTTTCCAGATCCTTCTACCTCTGAGTGATGGCTGCCCATCCGCCGACCTGTGGTCCTCACTTCTCATCATCATGACCAGCTTCTGACCACTGGGGCTGGTCAACATCGATGTGTTCATAATCCTCAGCTCAGAGTTGTCCTGAGCCTTCAGAGTGATTGTAGATCTTCCTGATCGGTTGTCACTACCACTATGATGAGAAGCCCATCATCCTGCACTGTCTTCAAACAAAGATAATTCTTTATATACTGGTTTCATCAAAGCCTCCCCGATCGCTTCTCTTTCGCTCTCACTAGCAGAAATTACTAACGTAACCAGCATCGTCCTGATCAGAATCCGACTCGGAGAGCAGAATCAGATCTGTCAAGCAAAACAAAATATAAAACACACAATATTAACGAGGGGAAGAAAATCAAGTTTACAATCAAATAATGAAAATATCTTACTGATTCTGTGTTTCACTCTGAGTAAAGGAAATCAGCAGACCAATCAAACAATTTGTTTACTTAATTGCGAATGTCAATGCCTTATAACAATTTGGATTACAGTACAATAGAGAAAGAAAGGAACGGTGAATGAAAATGCGCAAAGCGTTGAAAGCATTATTTACAAGATACCTGTTTGGAAGTAGAGGTTGTTTAAAGAGTAAACTTGTAATCAGTGGTTCACTTAGCACCTATACTCAAAGTAGAATCTGCCTCCGTAATATCAAGCCGTGAATATTATCCAAGCTATCCTCCACAAATGCTGAGCACAGCTTTCTATAAGACACACATGCCAGCAAAAATAAGACATGGATGAAGATTTCTGTGGTTACTATGGGCTAGTGACTTCAGTATTCACGGCTGCAACAAACTGCCTGACAAGATGTACATGGTCCACAGTGTTCTGTTGGTTTTGTGGGGCAGTTTTTGCAAATGTAGCAAATGACTTTTTTTAAAGGTGAGAAAACAATCTCACTGCCCATTTTGGGGGATCCGTGGAATATCTGATTGTAAACACAGAGACTACTACTGAAAGGAAGAGACTACTTGGCAGTAGCGCCAGCCTCATGGATAGCAGAACTGGCCGTATGATTCCACTATCAGATTTCAAAGGGCAAAGGCAGGCATTCAGACCAGGACAGGGAAGATCTGGATACGGAGAATACGTTTGTGGTTTAACAATGAAGAGTGCAAAGAGTTCCCCACAATCAGACAGCAGAGCTGTCTTGGGACAATCTGCTCCTTCAGCTTAATAATAGAGAGAGCACTGTTCCCTACAGTCGGACATGACTAGACAACCTTGTCAAAGGGAAACCTTTAGCTTACTAGAAGTACTAAGCCGAGCAGGTGCATAAAGGCTTAAATCTTCAACCAGCCATGAAACTCAGTGTCACTGGACAAGTGCCTCTTCCTTATCCTAACTGTGTTCTAACAGTAATATAGCTGCCCCTCTTTTTTGTGGGGGATCCGTTCCAGAACCCACCCACCCCCGTGAAATGGAAATCAGCCAATCTAAGCCCTATTATTGGCTTGGATGGGAACGCGCAGGGGCACGCCAACAGGCACCGAGCGCCAATTTGAAAGCCCTCCCGTTGCCCCTCGTGAGTAAGCGAGGGGCGCAGATTCAGAGTCTGCACAAATGGAGGGATGGCTGTACAAACAGAAGATTGTGCAGAGGGAGGTGGGGATGTTTTCAGGGCCTGGAGAAGAGAAGGGTTAAGAGGTGGTGTGATAGCCCTGTGAAGTATTTGAAGGGATGTCATATTGAGGAGGGACAAGCTGTGTTTTCTGCTGCTCTAGAGAACAGGACCTGGAACAATGGATGCAACTCCAGGAAAAGAGATGTCCACTTCAACATTAGGAGGAACCTCCTGAGAGTAGGGCTGTTCGCAGGTGGGATATATAATATCTGGAGTCTCCTTCTTAGAGGCCTTAAGGCAGAGGCTGGATGGCCATCTGTCAGGGAGGCTTTGATTTGGATTTCCTGCATGGCGAATGGGATTGGACTAGATGGCCCTTTTTGGGTCTCTTCCAACTCTAGGATTCTATGCCGAGTGGCAAATTGACTTACTTAGGTCCAAAACACACGGCAGAAATAATCCAGTTCGAGACCGCTTTAACTGCCCGGCTCAGTGCTAGGGAATCCTGGATTGAAGTCTAGTGTGGCCACCAAGCTCTCCTCTCTCTCTGACAGAGAAAACTGAGGCTGCATCCACACTGGAGAGATAACCCGGTTTGGCACCGCTTTGACTCTTTGCCTGGCTCAAAAAGGCTATGGAATTCTGGGAGCTGACGTACGTTGAAGGGTCCGGAGTGGAGAAACTCCAACTCCCAGAATCCCATAGCCTTCTTTGAGCCAGGCAAAGGGTTAAAGCGGTGCCAAACCGGGTTATTTCTGCAGTGTGTCCTGGCCCTTGCTGGCTTATTTCATCTTTATTCCTGCGCATGCGCGAGCCAGGGACCCAAGGCCGCCGCGTTACCTTTCTGTTCTGGCTCGGTGTCGGCATCGCTGCCGAAAAGCTCCTCCATGTCCGCCATCCTTCAGGCAGAACCCGGAAGAGCCCCCCCACGCCAGACCGGAAGCGGGCGCCTTCTCTGTGACGCAAACAACCCGCGACTGTAAGCGGGGAAGGACTGCGCATGGGCGGGGTGGAGTGGGTTAGAAGAGCCGCCATTGGAGGAGGAGAAAAGGAACATAGATATAAAAAAGTATAGAGTGACATGGGGGGGGAAAAGGCGTGAAAATGAGGGAAAAGGGAAAGGACTTAAAGGCAGACTAACTGGCTTGTATTTTATTGCCTGGGAATAAACCCAAGAGAACACACTGCAGAAATAACCCAGTTTGAGGCTGCTTTTACTGGCCCTAAGGAATGCTGAGAGTTGTAGTTTTGTGAGACATTGAGCCTTCCCTGCAGAGAGTTCTGGTGCCACAGTAAACTACAGTTCCCAAGATTCCCTTGCACTGAGATCTCAAAATGGATTGTTATTTCTGCAGTGTGTTTTGGAGCTAAATGTCACACACTACACTCTTATTATAGCATTATCATCCCACTTTGACTGCTATGGCTGCCTCCTGTGGAATTCTGGGGGTTGTAGTCCAGTGAGGGCCAAGGGCTCTCTGGATGGGAATTCTAATTCTCTCCCACAAATTGCAAATGAGAGCCAGCCTGGTGTAGTGGTTTGAGTGTTAGATTGTCTCTGGAGGCCAAGGTTCGAATCCTTGCTCAGTCATGGAAACCCAATGAGTGTCCTTGGGCAAGTCACACTCTCTCAGCCCCAGGAGAAGGCAATGGGAAACTTACTTTGAAGAAATCTTGCCAAGAAACCCCCATGTTAGGTCCGCAGCCGCCTTAGGGTCATCATAAGTTGAAAATGATTTGGAGCAACGACAAGACCAAGCAACCCTAGGATTCCACAAGAGGCGGCCATAGTAGTTAAAGTGGAACCATAGTGCCATAACAATGTAGTGTGTGATACTCTACCACTTTGAAAACTAACACAGAAAGCACACCAAGTTAGCTATGATTCACCACTTGCCTACATTACAGAATAGAAATAATGCAGTTTGGCCTCACTTTAACTGCCATGGCTCCATCCTACAGAATCCTGGGATGTGTAAAAACTACATGTCTCAGGATTCCATACCTGGACTCCTAGATCCCTTTCACACGTAGTTTCATTCAGCCAGGTGTGTCATCCATCCTATAGCTATGTGCATTTCACTTTCTGCCCTAAGTGCAGTACCTTAAATTTCTCCTTGTTGAATTTCATTTTGTTAGCTTTGGCCCCACTTTCTAGTCTATTCAGGTCGTTTTGAATTTTGATCCTGTCTTCTGGAGTATTAGCTATACCTCCTAATTTGGTGTCATCTGCAAATTTGATCAACTATGCCCCCAATTGCAGCTTTTACTTTTGCAAATTTGATTATTTAATGGATTTGAGCAATATGTCATTTCTAGGAATCTCTAGGTCCTCCCTCCAGTGTGACTCTGCTGGAGGTTGACCATAGAGTCATGAAGGAGGACACTTATCCAGGCATTTGTAGGTCCTCCAACAAAATTATAATACAATCGACCTCCATAGAACTGCACTGGAGGACTAAGAGGCGTCCATAGTAGTTAAAGTGGAACTATAGTGCCATAACAATGTGGGTGGGTGGGGGGTTAAATCTGTATTTCCCCCCATTTTCATGCTGATCCTACACCCCTAAACTCAGTGAATGTGGAAGGCCAACTGTACTATCAGTTCATCATAGTGCAAGATTTTGTAGACTACACCTATTTCATCAGATGTAAAAATCTGTCACGCGCTCGCATGGTCCAGTAGTTTGAGCGTTGGACTATGACGCTGGAAACCAGGGTTCAAATCCCCACTCAGCAATGGAAACCCAATGGGTAACCTTGGGCAAGTCACACTCTCTCAGCCTCAAAGGAAGGCAAGGGCAAACACCCTCTGAACAAATTCTGCCAAGAAAACTGTAATAGCTTTGCTTTAGGGTCACCATAAATCGGGAATGACTCGAAGGCACACAACAACATTTGTGCCCCACAGCCCCACCACTTCCACCAGGTTTCTGTACCTTTTATACCGAATGTATAAGGAAAATATATTCCTAGAAGCTCTTAAGCCTAACCAGTCAAAAGGTTGTCCGAGAAGAATTATTTCCAGAAGGAGACTTGCATCATTCTATTGCTGCAAAAACAGATCTTTGTAGCACTTTAAAAAGATTAACACATTTATTCTGGAATAATACAGTCTAGGAAACTGATATCACAATACATTAGTTCATCTTTTAAGGTGCTACAAGAAACTCTGTTGTTTTCCAGCAAAATTATGTAACCTGTCACAAGATATCAAGATGTTGTCTTGGAAATAATATACTGTACTTTGGAACACAGGAGACTGAACATCATGTACCTATCCGTCGCTGAATGAGTTTCAACACAAGTGACCTCTACAGCCTTCTCTATGAGTTGGCAAAAAACCAAAACCACATATACTCTAGGCTGAGCTGAGCATTGTGCTCATACAATTGATCAAAGCATGATTATTCCCCTGCAGATGTCAATGCAATAACTTAATCATATTTCTTAATCAGCAATTCCTAGGAAAACTTGCAGACAGATATGTTCTGTCATTATAATATCAGACAAATGGGAACTTAGGCCTGTTACAGAATGCCAAAATAAAGCTGCTTCGAGTCTCTTTGGAGGTATGCTATTTAAATGATGCATGGGTCCTAAGAATCCGGAAGCTGCACCAAAGCTGCACTCCAGTGCTTAGGAATGGAGTGTGGCTGTGGCGCTATCTCCGGACTCTTAGGACCCATGCATCATTTAAATAGCATACCTCCAAAGAGACTCGAAGCAGCTTTATTTTGGCAGACTGTAACAGGCCTTAGGAAACTGCCTTAAACTCCGTCAGATCACTGAGTCAACAATAGCTCTGCAGGTTTTCGGGTATGATTCTTTGCTACACTTACCTGGAGATCTCTGGTTAATTCTTGGTAGCCTCCCAAATACTAGCCAGATCGGACATTGCTTAGCAGCTCTTCTGTGCTTTGTCTGGCTGTCATTCCAGATCTCCCGAACTAGATGTCAGCCACAGATGATGGCAAAATGTCAGGAATAAACTCTTTTAGAACATGGCCACATAGCCCAAAAAACTCACAAAAAACTATGGATGCCAGCCATGAAAGCCTTCGACTTCAGTTCTTTTAGGGCTGAACACTGACATGCTACTGCTACAGGATAGGCTTTATTGGTGGTAAATGATACAGCAGATGGTACACATGAGTAGAGTATTCCAGCTCTTTTATTGATGGGGTTCAGTGTCCTCTTTGGTGCCTTTGGTACTACTGGGCCCTTAAACAACAGATTGTACCAAGACCACAGTTATCAGGTTCCCCATCTTTGGCTATGTGGCCCCTGGACAGGTGCGCACCCCCTCCAGAGTAGAGACAATGGAAAGTTGGATTCCCTAAGGGTTATATACTGCAAAGATGACTAAACTGAGGCTGTCGTACTTTGGACCTGTCATGAGATGGCATGATTGATTGGAAAAGACAAGAATGCTTGGTAAAGTGCCAGTCAGTCAGTCAAGAGGGAGACAGCACTAAGGATGGATTGAGTCCATCGAGGAAGCCATGGCTCTGAGTTTGCAAGGCCTCAGTTGATGATCCTGGTGGTCTCTCATGTACAGTCTCAACAAAAACTCAACTTCAAATAAAAAACACCACCACAACAGATACAGTGCAGATGCAAGCGAAGAAAACGTGTGACCCATTCCCTCCCCTCATTAGCTATGGGAACCATATAAGCAGGTTAGCAAGAGAGTAAAACTTCCTCTTTCCAGCTTTTCTATTTTCCCCCAGCCTCAAATTGCCAAACTACTGGGAAAAGTAACTAAGCAGCTCACTAATACAAATGTACTCTTCCTCTAGACTGGGCAGCTGTTAAATGTTTGGCCATGATGCTAACAAGGACTCCAAAACCCTTCTGTCTGGTGGCAAAGGCTCAACTCACTACAGCAGCCAAACACCACGTAAGAGCAATGTCTGCAGGGTGCTGTCATGGACATCGTTGTGGTTTAAACTCATGTTTTGCTACAGATAAATGTGATGACCGAAAGCTTTGGGAATGGCCACTTCTTACACTCTATGGACTTATAAACACCACAGATCTGCCCTTCCTCCCACAGTGCAGTATAAAGTTCAGTGGGAAATTTAAAATGGTTTCGCAGCTTCAGCATCGCTGGGCCGAAAGCTGACATGAGCCTTATGCTGTCTGTAAAATGTCTGGAAATGTGCTGTGCACCCAAAGAAAGCATTTTCCTGCCACAACAAAGGCTAAACCCAGGAAACAGCAATATCTAAGGCTGCACCTGCACTGCAAAAACAATCCAATTTGATACCACTTTTAACTGCCATGGCTGCATGCTATGGACTTCTGGGAATTGTAGTTTTGTGAGACATTTAGCCTTCTCTGTCAGAGACCTCTGGTCCCAGGCTTCCATAGCAATCAGTGATGGCAGTTAAAGTACTATCAAATTGGATTATTTCTGCAGTGTGGATGCAACCTGTGTCAGGGTTGTTCCTGCTTGCACTGCTTTAAAAAACAGAATCCCACACATTTTTATGGTGTCTTGATCACTGTTTCTCTAAATGTTTAAAGAGCATTTTTATGTCTAAAAATATGTACTGAATGAGCTTACGAACTTAGCTGACGGTGGCTCCCACTGGCATGTTTTCAATGTATTTTCTGTTCAGAACTGTCCTTCAAGCATTAAAGAAATGAAAAAAGCACCACCAACCTGCCATGAAAACTTGGAAACACTTGCATTTCTTTTTTCTGTAGTCTGTACATTCCTTGAACACCATTTACTGATTGACCTCGGCCTGCTTTCTGAATCATGTCAAATGATAAACCCATTTATGTGAAACAACAAACCCATTTATGAGCAGCAAAAACTTGATACGTGGGGAAGATATGCTTTGAATACTTTTATTACAATAATGGCAGCATACAGTGCTGGCATCTTGGTGCAAAAAAAATCCATTCCTGTCTCTTCAACAGAAATGTCAACCAGACCCAACTATAATTTTGCAGCTTAAAAACAGCAGTATTTGTATCAAAAATGGCAAGAGGAGATACACATTTGTAAACAGTATGATGTGTAAGCACATTATTTTGTAGCATACATGTAATATGGAATAATTCTACCGAAGGTCCTAAAAGTGGGACCTAAAGACAATCCACAAAGATGAGGTTGTTAATTATGAAAATAAGTACATATTTCTAAACAAGAAATCCCTTCTTCCACAAAGAACCACCATCATTCTGTAAAATGTGCAGAGGTTCCACCTCTTGGAGAAACTGGCCCAGTTTAATATTTACTTCTGAACCATCAAATAGGTAGGGTTAAGCTTATGTGCCTTAAAACGTAAACTTAGTGAGCTTGATTTTAAAAAATATTATTGTAAATCATTGCATTGGATTATGTAAGACATTACATTGGATTATATTTCCTGATTTGAAAGCCTTCATCTGCCACTGAAAAAACAAAATAATAATATAGATACAGTACATGGGGAGAACCTGCAGTTGTTGAGACAGCCACATATTACCTTGTAGCATTTGCTCTTGTCTACTTCTGTGTGTTATGGAAAAATTAGCTTCCCTTCTGATCTGTTGAAGCAGACGGATGAAAATTAAGGATGACTGCTTCTCCTAAAACACAGTTGGTGACTGGACTTTGGTACAATAGTGACCGATCCCAAAGGTTTCACTAGCTTTTGATATAATTAAATGCTCAGATTGCTACAATGCTGACAGCAAATTCTTGATCAAGCAAGGAAATCCTGGTGCTTTCCAGAATGATTTGGGCAACACCTTCCATAAACCCCAACTAGAAAAGCCAAACAGTCAGGAATTGTGGAAACTAGTTTCAAAAGTCTGGGAGACAAAGGAATGCCCAGCTATAGTTGGGAATGGGATTACAGGTCAGATGTTGGGCTACAGCTCCCATAATCTCTTAACATCAATTATCCTGGCTAGAGACCAATGGGATTTGCAGTTCAAGAACATCTACAGGACTACATACTCCCCCTTCCTAGGCTGGAATATGACAGGGATGGGAACCTGGTCCCCTTCAGATATTGTTGAATTGCAATGCCCAGGATTCCTCAACATTTGCAATATTGGTGAAGGCTGCTAGGATTTGCAGCCCGACAACTGCAATGTCTGGAGGTCAGCACAATTTCCACTCTGGTTAATCCCTTTAATTCTTCCATCACTGTCTCTCCATGAGATAACCAAGACAAATGTCTACCAAACGGCTTGTCCCCATCCACCTTGGATGTTTACATTACATTAGGCATTTAAGAAATTAGAATATTCTCCTCTGAAGGAGATCACACCAACACCCTTTGATCATGAAGTGCAAACTGCCATCTTGAGGGGGAGAGAATCCAGGCCTGAAGAAAACGAGCCCTCCTCCAACCACCATCTTGAGGGGAGAGAGGCCAGGGCTGAAGAAAAAGAGCCCTCCTCCAACCACCAGCTTGAGGGGGAGAGAGGCCGGCCTGAAAGAAAAAAGAGCCCTCCTCCAACCACATTTGAGGGGAGAGAGGCCAGGCCTGAAGAAAAGAGCCTCTCCAACACCATCTTGAAGGGGGAGAGAGGCCTGGCTGAAGACAAAGAGCCCTTCCTGCAACCACCATCTTTGAGGGGGAGAGAGGCCACCTGAGAAAAAGGACCCTCCTCCAACCACCATCTTGAGGGGGGGAGAGAGGCCAGGCCTGAAGAAAAAGCCCTCCTCCAACCACCAGCTTGAGGGGAAAAAGAGAGGCCAGCCTGAAGAAAAAGAGCCCTCCTCCAACACACCATCTTGAGGGGGGAGAGAGGCCAGGCACTGAAGAAAAAAGAGCCCTCCTCCAGACCACACTTGAGGGGGAGGAGAGGCCAGGCCTGAAGAAAAGAGCCCTCCCCAACCACCACTTGAGGGGGAGAGAGCCAGGCCTGAAGAAAAAGAGAGCCCGCTCCAACCACCATCTTGAGGGGAGAGAGGCCAAGGCCTGGGAAGAAAAGAGCCCTCCTCCAACCCAACCATCTTGAGGGGTGAGAAGGCCGCCTGAAGAAAAAGAGCCTCTCCAACCACCATCTTGAGGGGAGAGAGGCCAGGCCTGAAGAAAAAAGAGCCCTCCTCCAACCACCATCTTGAGGGGGAGAGAGGCCAGAGCCTGAGAGAGAAAGAGCCCCATCCTCCAACGCACCATCTTGAGGGGGAGAGAGCCAGGCCTGAAGAAAAGAGCCCTCCTCCAACCACCATCTTGGAGGGGAGAGAGGCCTGGCCTGAAGACAAAGCCCTCCATCCAACCACCATCTTGAGGGGAGAGATCCAGGCCTGAAGAAAAAGGCCCTCCTCCAAACCACCATCTTTGAAGGGGGAGAGAGCCCAGGCCTGAAGAAAAGAGCCCTCCTCCAACCAAACCATCGTGAGGGGGAGAGAGGCCAGGCCTGGAAGAAAAGAGCCCATCCTCCAACCACCATCTGTGAGGGGAGAGAGGGCCAGGCCTGAAGAAAAAGAGCCCTCCTCCACCACCATCTGAGGGGGAGAGAGCAGCCTGAAGAAAAGAGTCCCCATCCTCCAACAACCATCTTGAGGGGAAGAGGCCAGCCTGGAAGAAAAAGAGCCCTCCCAACCAACCAGCTTGAGGGGGAGGAATCAGCCCGAAGAAAAAGAGCCCTCCGCCAACCACCATATTGAGGGGGAGAGAGGCCAGGCCTGAAGAAAAATAGCCCGCTCCGCCGAACCACCATCTTGAGGGGGGAGAGGGCAAGGCCTGGAGAAAAAGAGAAGAGCCCTCCTCCAACCACCATCTTGAGGGGGAGAGAGGCCAGCCTGAATAAAAAGCGCGCCCTCCAACCACCAGCTGGGGGGGAGAAGAATCCAGGCCTGAAGAAAAAGAGCCCTCCTCCAACCACCATCTTGAGGGGGAGAGAATCCAGGCCTGAAGAAAAAGAGCCCTCCTCCAACCACCATCTTGAGGGGGAGAGAGGCCAGCCTGAAGAAAAAGAGCCCTCCTCCAACCACCATCTTGAGGGGGAGAGAGGCCTTGCAATTTTTTGTATTGTTTTGGAATTTTATTGTACACCGCTATGATCACTGCGGAATAGCGGTCTATAAATAAAAAATATTATTATTATTATTATTATTGTGCTAAAAATGAAAGGTGATCATGCAGCAGCAGTGATAGATACATGGATTATCCCATGCTTGTTTCATACTGCTAACAAACACTTGAAGATTGCTCTGCAGAAACAGCATGAAACTGCCAGCAAACAGAAAGAGAACTCAAACTGTGGAGTTGAGGGACTTGCTGCCTGGGTGAAGAACTGGCTTGCAAATGAAACTGAGGTCTTTATCAGTATTGAAGAGGCTCGGCAGCACCTGAATGACCTCCTGGAGGAGGACCGGAAGACTTTGGCAGAGAAAATCACATCGCTTAAAGAAAAGCGAGATGCAAGGGAGAACCTTCCCTCAAAGTACCTTCTCACACAATGGTGTGGAGGTGAATTATTTCATCAGCAAGCAGATTGAGAGCCTGGAAATAAGAGATGGAGCTCAGGAAGGCCCAGATTGCTGATCTGCAACAGAAGCTCCTTGATGCCAATGCAGGAGACCGGACCAAACAGCGCTGGAAGAGCATCACCACCATCAAGTACCTGATCCTCCAAAGTAGAAGACAGCAAACTGGAGAACTGCCTTCAACAGAGCAAGTCCACAAGCGCTGACATGCACAAAATGCTCCTTGAAGAACAGAAAGTGGCAGCTGACATGAAAGCAGAGCATGAGAGCCGGCTGGTCAAGATGGAGCAGGAGCATCAAGTAAAGGTCCTGTACCTGCTCAGCCAGATACAGCATAAAGAAGAAGCAGAGAAGCAGCTCCTGGAACAGCTCCACTTCCAGGATGAAGAGCTGTCAAAGATGAAAGAAGTCTTTGAGAAGAACCAAGATTGTTAGATTGTAAGCCTGAGGGCAAGGAACCGTCTAATTAAAAATAATAATTGTAAGCCACTCTGATAGCCTTTAGGGCTGAAGGGCAGGGTATAAATACTGTAATAAAAAAAATAGTCATGGATGAGCAAATGGGGGATGCCAAGGATCTTGACTTCAATCTGTAATTGTTTAATCCCTTTTTAAGGGACAGGGAATATTGGGTACATACTGTTTTCATTTTAACATGTATGCTGCTTTGATTGTCCAGACAAAAAGCAGGATATAAATAAAAAGTTTATTTATTATTTATTTATACAGTGTAATACAGTTCAAGCATCTCTCATGCTTTAAGTTAGTTTAGCACCAGCTGATCAAAGGACACTCCTGCCCATGTATGGTAATCAAAGCTGGGGAAAGTTGCTGTTTGGACTACAATTCCCAGAATTCTTTCGGATTCTGGGTGCTGATGTTCAAAAGAATGCATTTTCCAAGCTCTGAAGTTATTTCAATGTGACTTACGCAGACAAAATACCCAAATACAGGACCACAGTCCTATGAGATTTATTTTAAGGTAGTTTTGAGACATATCTGTTCATTGTCACTCACTACCAGTGGAATGGAAGAGGTAATTTATGCTGATTCCTCCTGCAGACTACTATGCAGATCCCAAAACTGCTTCTGAGGATCCTTCAACCTTTTAAAGCAAATTTGGAAGGTTATGGGTGTATAGATGCTGGTAGGAGAGGGTTGCCAAAAACTGTCCATTTTGTCAAGCTGAGTCAACACCATTGGATTCAAGTTTATAACTGCATCTGGATGATGGAAATTCAAGGGGGGGGGATATGTATTGTAAACCAGACCAGTCCATGTGCAGCCTCTGCTAGTTTTGTGGCCTAACAAAATTGTTGTTTTTTTCCAAGCATGCAACATGCCATAAATTTAACACAGACTTATTTATTTTTAAAGGTAATCCTCTGCCTTTACAAATAAAGGCCAGAGCTCTGCAATCTTTGGTTTCTTGGAACAAGTCAAAGTACTTTAAGTTGTTACATCTCAGTTAGAGCCTGGAACTTTTCACATGGATGTGTTGATCCTGGAACAATTATTTCTCTTTTCACTTAATGACTGTTGGAAATGACAAATGAAAACACAAATTTGTTTTCCCATTTTTTTCTGAACAAGTTTTTTTTTAAGTGAATACAAAAGAAACAGAAACATATGATCTGCGCATATATCAAGATGCAGTACAAACTACAGCAGCCTTCCTCAACCTGGAACCATCTCAATGTGTTGGACTACAACCCTCACCCTCCTCAGCCAGCATGCTTCCATGTCATCTGGGTGATGGGAGTCATAGTTTAACATATTTGGAGGGTAACAGGTTTGAGTAAAATAATTACAATAATGAACAAGTTTTTGCTTCAGTCCTCAGTGATTTGTGGGTAAAGTTTATCCAAGACAGAACTTTATGAAAAATAGTAAATCAGAGCCAACTGATCATAAACACAGAGATACTCTACATATGAAGTTGAAGGCTTTCATGGCCAGGCTATATGGCCATGTTCTAGAAGAGTTTATTCCTGACATTGTGCCAGCATCTGTGGCTGGCATCTTCTGAAGATGCCAGCCACAGATGTTGGCAAAACATGAGGAATAAACTCTTCTAGAACATGGCCACATAGCCCAAAAACCCACAAAAAACTATACTCCACATCTTTGATTAAAATGTTTGCATTCTTCCCTCTGCAATTTAGTTTTATTCTGGTCAAATAACACCCAAATTGCTTTAGAGTAAGAGCAAAGGGCCTAAATACTTAAAGGCACCAGATCCCATCTGATCGTGGAAGCTAAACAGGGTCAGCCCTGGTTAGTAATTGGATGGTGGACCATCAACAAATACCAGGTGCTGTAGGCTGTATTTCAGAGGAAGAAATTGACAAAACCATCTCTGAGTGTTCCTTGCCTAAGAAAACACTATCAAATCCATGGATGTGAAAGTCCATGCTTATACACACACACACACACACACACATATTTCAGAATAAACAAAGAACAAGGTGATCCTCAATATGGAAACAGATTTTTTTTCCTGCCTAGACAAAATTTTGAATTTAAATAAATTCGGAGTCTCCTTTGGGCATCCTCTTCCAGATACAAAATGGGTTCAACACAATAGTACTGCTTATGTTCTGTTGACTTTGCCAAGGTTTGCACAGGACCAACCAGATAGATTAATACAGTCATCAGCACACCATGTAACACTGTAAAGCTATAAATCCATGGTGAGCATGAATATAGTGGTAAGTTAATATAGAGAGTCAGTGTGGCATGAGAGCCAGCATAGCATAGTGGTTTGAGTGCTGGACTATTTTAATTTCCCACTCTGCTTTGGAACGGTGCTATATGGGAATTTCAAAATGGTGACTTCCCAGACCCAGCTACCCAGGGTTTAGGATCTGCATCAGGATGAATGGCCTTGCTACCCAGGTTCTACCTGTGGATGCTGAGACTAAGCAGATATTGTAAAATTTCTGGAAAGCTTATTATGCCCTGCTTGTCAAGACAGGAAAATTCAGGAGCATATGCAGCCTATATTTCAACCCCCACAAACCGGTTTCTCACAAATTATGCAATGACTATATGTTGTATTATGGCTTAGGAGCTCTGAGTTTGCAATGCTGACACTGAGGTTTTAACAATCTCCCCTAGTCTGGAATCTTTACATGCTAAGAAAACGTAGGCCAACACAATGCCAAGGAAATCAAAGAAGATGTGTATAAATAAATCCAGCTTAGACATAGTAGACTAAAAACCCTGAAATGTCAGGTGTTGCAAGTTAATTTGGGAGGGGGGAGTTAAGCCAACTAAGCAACTCTTCTTGGCAAATGTTTAAGGTGCCCCATCTCCATTTTAGACAGTGTAGTTTACCCACAAGTTTAAAAAGAGCAAAGGATTCTCTTGATGTGGAATCTTCTTTTAAAAGAAGAAAAAGAAGAAGACATTTCAAGTTTAATTGCCATATGAAGAAAGCATTATTTTTTAAAAACAGTCAAAGCATTTTCAGAACAAAAACAGTATCTTCTGTAGCAATGATTTAGCATCATCATCATATGAAGAGGGTAGATGAAATAAGTAAAATCCTTTGTTCTCCTTTTAAGGTCCCCCCAGCCCATTGTTTTCAAAATATACAAAGTCCTGGTACTTAAATAAGGATCTCAGCTTTTTTTGCTTGAAAACTTATTCCCTGTGAGTTTAAATCCATTTACCTGCTGGTTATTGACTGTATATTATACAGACTTTAGCACTAGTATTTATCTTTCTGGAAGACACCTGCCCCAAGTTTTGAAAGAAAAGGATTTGTTCAAAAAACAATATTGGCTGAATGGGGTTATAAGATATTCAGGCATACATGTGTTGGGTATCATGTATAGCAACATAACTTTACCAAAAAAGCCCCAAGGACACCAAAGGAACAAACAAACAAATAAACAAACAAGAGGTGGAATGGCAATTCCAGTCTTTTCCCTTCTACCCAGGTAAGAAGAAATCTTGGGATCGTTGAAGCCCAAGCAAAGCAGATGTACTTGGGGAGCTCCAGATTCTCCACATTCTGCAAATCTGGTGGCAGCAAGATTTACACATGGTCTCCTTCCACTCTTCTCTTGCGAACTGTGTTCAAATGGAGAAAATAGTAGGTTAAGAGAAAATGCTGGTTAACTATTATTCTATTTCATTTGACTCCAGAAAGGATGTCTGCTAACAGTCAAAAGCCAGAAGGAATAATTGCACTGATGGCCAGGATACAGTCATTATCTGTGATTTATAGATTTGTGACATTTAACTCTCTCTTCCTCTGATGAGTTTAAGATGGCATGCAGGGTTCTCTTTCCTGTTTCATTTTCATTACAATGTTGGGAGGTAGGTCAGGCTGAGAAAGAATGGCTGGCCCAGGGTCACCCTCCGAGGATCATAGCTCAATGGAGAGCAAACACAGGACCTCCCAAGTTTCATTCCACCACTCTAACTGCTGCATCAGGAGAGATGCAGTTACTGAAAGGCTATCAACATCACATGGCTTACAGCACAGCTGTTCTTTGATGTAGCTGCCAGAAAGTTGTATATCAAAAGTCTTAATTGTTCATTTTTGAGGAGTGTCAATTTATCTGTTTATTATAGCTCCAAAATTTATTTCAGATGGGCACCCTCCCTATATTTCTGCAAGTTAAGACCGCTCAAGGGGACTAGGTCCTGCAGAATTGCACTGCTTTATCTGTGTTTTGTTTTTAAGTGTTTTTAAAACTGGTTTTAATTTTATGAATAGTGGCGTAGTGGTTTGAATGTTGGACTATGTATGACTCTGGAGACCAGGGTTCAATTCCCAGCTCAGCCATGAAACCCACTGGATGACCTTTGTCACGTCACATGTTCTCAGCCTCAGGGGAAGGCAATGGCAAACCTCTCTGAACAAATCCTGCCAAGAAGGTTCACCTTAGGGTCACCATAAGTCAGAAATGACCTGAAGGCACACAACAATAGTTTAATTACATTTTTAACTTTAGTATATTTTAAAGTGAGTTTTATTGGGTGTGAGATTACCAATAAAAACCAGGTGCTGTAGGCTATGTTTCAGAGGAAGGAATTGGCAAAACTATCTTGGAGTATTCCTTGCCTTAGAAAACCCTATGAAATCCATGGAGTTGCCAGAGGTCAGCAGCTAATTTGAAGGTGCATACACATAAACATATATTGTAAAGATGTGTCTCTTTTAACTGATGTACTGTATATACTAGTGTACAAGTCAACCTCGTGTACAAGTCAAAGGAAGATTTTAGGGCCAAAATCATGGATTTTGGTATGGCCTGTGGATAGGTCAAGGGGAAAACTTAGGGGCATGTAACAAAGGATGTAAAGGACAAAACAAAAGGAAAACACCACTTCCTTCCTTTTTTCCTCCTATCTGGATCTCTCCTAACCATGTTATCCGGGACGCCTAAAACCAGACCCAGAATCCTGCCAGGCCAGCACAATCGAGGCAACATATCACAAAACACAGAATTACACAGACAGACAGCAAACAGATCACTTGTACACAAAACTTTGGTATGTTAAAAATATAACACATTATTGAAAGAGCTTGAAACTGCTTTAAGCCTCGTTTGTTTTTTGTTTTTTAATTTACACAGCTACAGTTAAGGGAAATGGCTAAGTATCCCAAAGATCCTGTCTGTTCTTGAAAGGGTGAGCTCTGGTTAGTAGTTGGGTGGCAGACCGCCAAGGAATATTAGGTGCTATAGGCTATCTTTCAAAGGAAGCAACTCTGTGTAGTCCTTGCCTAAGAAAACCCTATGAAATTCCTGGGGTTGCAATAAATTGACAGGCACCTTGAAGACACACACACAGTTAAGGGAATGGTGAAATATTCATTTCAAAAATCTAGTTACCGTATTTTATAAGATCAAAATTAACTGTTGTTTCTGCATGGTACAGTTCTCTGGCCTGTTCTGGGGCAAGAAAACACACAATTCCATAAAGTTATCAGCAGAAGGAATAAAACCCTTCCAACTCAGTACTGCACACAATAGTGGAATCCTGTTGGTGGCTTATGCATTCTGACATTCTGTGATGAAAGTGATTTAGCCTTTTGGTTTGATGAGGACTCTCTGCATCCAATTCTAGGCTGTGAAAGCAGAGTTGTGTGTTGGTGCCATAGCTCATGCAGATGTGCATGGATGCACATGCATGCTTGGTTGTGCATTTGACTGCACATTTGGGATTCCAAACAACTGCCCAATGTTGCCATTTAACACGTGGGTTGTATAGCATCAAAGGGTTCCTTCACATGCAGAGATTTATGCACATAATCGTGAAGAGGGATTTCTGCCAATATTGCAGGAAAAGGATACTGACATGTGGATTTGGCAAGGAAACACTTATCAGCACTATATTTTGCAAGTAAATAGCTATTCATCTGAGGAGGCCCTGCTCTCTGTCCCACCAGAATCAGAGACACATTTGGAGGAAAGATTGATTTATAATGGTTTTAAACTTTGGTACGGTATTAGTTTTTAACTATGTTTGTTTTAACTTTTTACGCCACCTTGAGGCTGAAACTGAGGAAAAGGGGGGATATAAATAAATATTGTCATTGTAATCATCATAATCAGAACTCTAAAATTTAAATGCAAAGTATCAGGGATATTCCTATGAGCCATGTTTTATAAGCACAGTAAGCTATTGGTTTGCAAGACTAAGACTGAACAGGCAGACCTGTGGCTTGCAGGATCCAATTCTGTTTCTCTAAAACCCCTGATCCCATAAATAGAAGCTCAGGGAAATGGACACACACTTAGAATAGGAAAAGTGCTTAAAATTAATTTTTTTGAACTAAGGCCCGGGACAGACTGGTGCTATGTGCCAGCCTGGGGCCGATTTTAGGGATTGGGAGAGAGGAACATCCGCACGCTCTTGAGCCCTACCAAGCACCGTGGGCACCATCATGGCTTGCCCTTGTCCACACGAGGGCCACTATGATGTATGCACAGCGTAGCATCCAAACAGCGCTACGCATATGTCATTAGTGCACATGAGGGCTACAATGGCATCCCACACACATCCTAAAAAGAACACACCAGGAGCAGGTTCTTTTTATGCCTCACAGAGGCTGTGCCGTTTGGTTGCTGCAGCCTCCATTGGTGGCAGAAAGGGGCGGCATCTCGCTGTCCCTTTCTCTCCATTTGTCCAGCCCCTAAATTTAATTCAACATATGCTGTGAGTAACAATACACCATTTGCTACCTAAAACTGACTTTTAAAACCCATGTTTTATCTGTGAATGGTTAGTGATGGCCAACTAATCATGCAGTTTGAAATGAATTCCAGCACAAACTGCCGATGAACAAAGCAGACATGCAGGAAAGTGTGATATAAGTGTGGAGCACACAGATCTGCTAGGAGACATATACAGAGATTTGACCTGCAAAATTTTAAAAGTGGTTTTCCTTGCAGTGTTCAGTACCCAAGTGAGCATTTACAATAACTTTCATCAGAAGCTTCAGGGATGAAGATGTGAAAAGATATTTTCAGAAATGTTTACTGCTATGCAGCAGACTAGGAAAGCAAGAAGAAAGAAGGGGGAAAAACAAGACATCAATAGAAAATAAAAGATTTCCCAGTAATGGAATATCATAGCTGGAAATTGTGTGCATGGCGGGGGGAGATTTAAATTAATATAGAGCTTTAGATAAAGATATCAGCAGCATTTTCACACTACAAAATTCAAGTACAGTGCGCCCGTGTCATACGCGGGTGCGCCTTATGCGGCTTGAGCATACATGCTCAAGCCGTGGGGCGCACGCGGGGCGGAAGGGGCGGCGTGTCCCATTCAATTTCTCAGTTTGAATGGCACAGAAAAATATAGCTAATAAGAAGCTTATCCATTTAATCACAGGTTGCAACAAAGCTGAGAGTGAAAATGATAGAATTGAGAAGGGCCATCTAATTCATCCTCCTGCTATGCAAGAATATACAACTAAAGCACTCCTGATGCCCATCCAATTTCTGTTTAAATATGCAAAGTCCACTACCCTCTAAGACAGTCTACTCCAATGTTGAACATCTCTGACAATAAAGAAGTTCTTCCCAATGTTTAAGTGGAATCTCTTTTCTTCTAATCTGAATCCACTGGTTTGTTTCAATCACTAGAGAAGAAAAGAAACTCGCTCCAACTTCTACATGGCAACCCTTCAGATATTTAAAGATGGCTATCACGTCACTTGTCAGTCCTCCTATGTCTTTAGAGAAGGATGACCATTTTTAAATGAAACATACCACTAAGGAGGACTGTATTTTAAAAATAAGTATTATACACAGTTCATTACTATGAAAATATTCTTTATCAGGATACAAAGTTACAATAACCAAACTTAGCACAATACATGCTCCTTCCATAGAAGAAATAACCTTACCTAAATCGTTATTTTTTGTAATGGCATTTGCTGCTCTTGTCCGTGGTCCCTGTTGTGTAAAATGATACCCAAATTTAAGAATCTTGGTGTTTTCCTCAAGCATCTTTGCCATCTCCATTTCTGCTGGGGTCCCCAGCTGCTGCCTCTGTTGGAATCAGCAAACATTAGAAGTCAGCCAATGCTAGTCTCCTAGAGTAGAGTGGCTCAGAGTAAAACTCCTAACAATTTAGGAATGCTTTATCAGCAGTGGCAATGCCAAGACGGGAATTCTAGTTCTACACAGCCAAGTCAGCATGAATGGGGGGTGATCTCCCATCTCAGGAACAGGAGATATCCTAGGGCTTGCCTACATGGACAAATTCTCCCAAAGTCCCCTTGGGCTTGTTGCGTCCTGTTTACATGACACAGGCCAAAACCACAAATCAGGTGCAAACTATCTTCACAACACTTGCACCTGATTCAGCACTGCCTCCCCCTAATAACCCACATTTAAATAACTCATCTTTCGCTGCAGGTTTTCAGCTCTCTTTGCAGCAAGGGCAACAGCCACCTTTACTCATGGTCCCTGAAAACCACCTGGTGTTGCCACTGCAGATGCGAGTCTCTCTGAGATCAGAAGGAGGCACCCAGTACTGATAACTAATTTGGGCCATAATTTACTTTTATGCATGTACATTTTAAATAACTGTACATTAAAAACAAACCCCTCTTTTAGCCTTTTTAAAAATCAATTTCAACTTCTTTGAAATGTTTGTTTTTATCTTGTTCAATTTAAACAATTCCAAATTCAAACAGGCAAATAACTTCAACAAGATTAAAAACATATTGCTTACATTGTTTTATCTATTTGGCGCCTCGCAATCTTATTAGAAAATATGGGATAAAATACATATTTGTAATTCAATCAATCAATCAATCAATAGCTGGTAACAATTCAAAGATGGTCCTCACATTCCTCTCTAGACACTACATGTCCAGGCTGTGACAGGGAAGGAAAAGGTGAGTCAGGGCTGCGGGAGTGATGGCACAATAATCCTTTGGTCTATTCAAAGACCTAAGGAAGAAAATGGAAAAAGGGGCTTCAGAAGTTATCCTCGTCAAGGTTTCTTTTTTTGTTTGCTTTTCCCCCCTGGGTTCTTGATTATTCTGTCCATCCCCATGTATGTGTCTGGCCCCATTACTTCCAATGCTTTGGATTGGTCATTTCTTGGATTGCAGTTCCCTGAATTTCCAGCCAGCATGGCCATGGGACAACCAATCCAAAAAAGTTATTTTTCCAAGATGTTTGGTTCCTCAAGGAGGCAGATGTGACTAAATTTACCTAGGGTTGGAAAAACTTAGCTCGAGGTCTGAACTGAGAATTTGGCTTGTGACTCCTCTAAGAAGCTTGGGTCATACAGCAAACTTTAGCTCAAGGTTTTTAAACCTGAGTAAAACTGCAGAGTGACAGATGTGGCTACTCTCTGAGAAATAGCAAGGTGCTCCCTTCTTGAGTTCACCTCATTAGAGTTTAAACCATATATTGGTCTGGTCTCTCAGCAGCCTATATTTAGATTGTTAACCTTAACTACAGTATATAAAACAGAAGCAGTTATAGTTACCTGGTTATCTATTTTGATTTCATTAAGGGTTTCGTTCTCTCTGAGTGCATCAACCAATGCCAGTATGCCTACTGAGGTGATGAAGTTGGATTCAAAGTTGAGGCTCTTCAGTGTTTTGTTCACCCTGAGCATGTCTGCAAAAGCCTTGGAAATACAAGCAGCATCAATGTTACTAGATCGTATGGAAAAATGAAACAGAATGCAGCCTTGTCTATCTAGTCACCTAAGGCAAGAAAGGGGCTTTACACATAAAAGGCAAAATTCAGACCTGTTTTAGGGTACCTGAAGGTGTACTGACTGAGACCTTCCCTCCACCTGGAACCTTTCATCAGCCTGTGCTAAGTAATGAAGACACACAAACCTGATAGGCTTCCATGCTAGCATGATTACTGTTAGCTGACCTTGTATAAATGACTACCTACAAAGCCCTACAAAAGACTTAACAATTAAACCAGTTCTTCAGCAACTTGCCAACAGGAGAAACTAGTGAATAAACCATACACTGCATCTTCTCCCTCTGGAACCAAACCATCAGATTGTCAATAAAAGAGCTAAAACCACACCTGGGTTTTTAAAGTCTCAAATGCCTCCCTCTAAGGCACAGCTGAGAATGTTGGACTAGGACTCTGGGAAACCAGGGTGAAAATCTCCACTCAGTCTTGGAAACCCATTGGGTAGCTCAGGTAACTCTCACTCAACCTACCCCCACATTATACCATGTACCTGTCGGCGTTCTCAACTGGGTCTGCCCAGCTATGGTCTGTTTCCAAGCTTAGTCAAGGACAGATGGACACTGAAAATATATTTCAATGCATCATTTTGACTACAGTAAATTGGTTTTAAACAGCTGTCTATTTTGCTAGCTCCCCTGTCCCTGACTCCTAACCATCCTGGACAAAAAAAGGACAAATTATTTGCCAAATCCAGAATATGACTCACAACTGCAACAGGGTCGTTGCTCCGTGTAGCTGCAAGACTGAAACTCTTCACACAGGTATTTCTCTCTAGTGCCTTGGCAAATTCTTTCAATGTTGGAATAGGAATGTTCTTGAATTAAAACAAAATTATGACATTATCAAAGGTATATATACAATATGAGATCTGTTTAATCAGGGTAAACCCAAAAACTAAAGAAGAATTTGCCTTAGCTCAAGCATCATTAGAACTTACCCAGCTACAATTACAGTAAATCTCTTTTTGGGGCAAAATTGCTTCGCAAAGGAGAAACACTATGTTCCCTCACATTAATTGAGAATATGTGTATATTAAAAGACCCAATGCTCAAAGGTCAATCAGCAACAATTTAGAGATGGATGACTGAGGAGGTCTCTGGTAGAAGTATTAACCACAGGGTAGGTTGGGAGATGGAATTGAAAAAGGAAATTCTTGAATCAAAATGGTTGAAAATATGGAGTTCACCCCTCTTCCAATTGAGATCAGTTTAGTAACAATGGTTCTGCAACTTTTACCATGAGATTTTCCTCTGACCCTCCTTCTTTCATTGTAATACCAAACATTTTTTCTTCCTTGCTTTTACAGTTATAGTACTAAAGTAGTTCACCACTTTTATGCTTACAACCAAAATAATTTTTAAATGAAATGTGTGAGACAGGGAACAGGAACACTGGGGGAGAAAAGTTCATGGAAGATGATGGGGAGGGAAGCAAATCTCTGCTCATAGCATCATTAACTACACCTCAACCAGGAAAGAACAAAAAGAGTGGACACAACCCCAGTATATTTAGAGCATTCATTCAAAGTTTTTATACCCTGCTCTTCTGCCGGAGTGGCATGAATGGATGTAGAATACAGTACTTGAAATCCAGAAACATAATAGTCCAATATTTACTAGAACCATTGGCCCATCTGTTTGAGAGTTACCTTTATGTTGTTCAGGTTAACCTCAACAAGCCGAGGATCATTGTCTTTAATCCTCTGTAAGCTTTCCTCCACATTTGTTGGATTTGGTGGCTCATCAAAGACAGGTACCATCTTTTCACCTTTGACTACATCTGAATGAAGAGATAAAGAAAGTCAATCATACAAATGTGTTCATACTTTCACTGAATTATGCCAAGTATCAGTTCTTAGCATCAGGTTTGTCAGTTAGCAGACATTTCAGACATAAAAAAAAACATTTCAACATCTTCTATAACATGACTAGAGATTCTATGGCCTTCTGGATGTTAGACTACAACCCCCATCATCTGTGACAACTGAGGATGATGGCTGAGGCTGGTGAGAAGTGAAGCTCAACAACATTTGGAAGACTGCAGAGTCTCTAGCCTTATTTGGCAAGATATCAGGGAGAGAAGCCTGTCCTATGGAAATATATTTTAAAAAAACCAAACCCAAGATACACCAATTAATCTTCCTTTATAGATTTTCCAAGCAAACACCAATGTTATGTTGTTGCTATGTGACTTCAAGCTGACTCTGACTTATGGCAACACTATAACAGGGTTTTCTTGGCGAGATTTTGTCAGAAGAGGCTTTAGGTTAAAAGTGTGACTTGCCTAAGGTCACCCAGTGAATTTCCATGGCTGAGTGGGGATTTGAACCCTAATCTCCCAAAGTCTTAGTCCAACACTCAAACTGCTAGACCATACTGACTCATGCCAAATACCAAGGAATTAAAAAAAACAACCTCAACTCTAAATTTGTGACTTTTTAATACTTACTCATTTAAAGTACTATTTTAGTTCTTATCATTTTTTTAAAGTTAGAAATGACAAAGAATAATCACACCATCAAAGTCACATGAAACAATATGAATAGTGGTTTCTGTTGGGAGTTAAGAAACCTTTGGATTCTGTTCAACAGTTCCTGTTCTACATTCTCAAATGCTTTTAAGTTTGTTCTAGTACAAACAAACCTGATGCCATTGTTCCAAAGCAATCAGTGTATGCACCCACAGCTGTTAATATTACATTTTATCCTTAGTTCTGTGTGTCACAATTTTCTTATCCCTTCCAAATGCAACTTCTATCTCTCCCAGGATTTCACAACTACTAAGCATGGAACTATCTTTGATGCTCATTCTTCACCATGCTCCTAAAACTCCCCCAGGAGAAGTGACTTTGGTTCCAAGGAAATTTCAAAACCAATAACTACCTATAAGTGAAAACTGACATGTTTAAACCACTTGCGTTTTTATATTTTAGATTGCCTTCAGCAATCATTGTTAGAATGCTTCCTGGGTTCAAAGATAAATACTCACTTGAGAAACTTTCATTGTTGACACCATTGCTACTTCCCACAATATCACAGAACTGAGAGTTGCTTATCAAGTTGTGCATTCCGAGGATAGCTATCAGGAGAGAGAAAGCAGGGAAAATGAGCAACACCTAAAGTTACCTTTTGCAATGTACCATTTAAATAAGACATATATCTGCAGTAGGATTTTCTCAAATATGAAAGCCATAATATTCAGTCTTATTAGCTGCAGTTACATCTCACCTGTTCTCTAAAATTCTGAAATGTACTTGCCTTTCCTTCTCTCCAATTTACTTCCACAACTTGTAAGATAAGGTGACTGAAACTTGAAATGCTATGCCTAAAACCTGGATGTCCCAAATCCCAATCCAACACTCTAAAACTATATTGCGCTGACCACCACTGGCTCTTCCTTTCTTCTGCTCTTAATATTTGTTGTTGTGTGCCTTCAGGGCATTTTCGACATGGCAGCCCTAAGGCAAACCTATAATGGAGTTTTCTTGAACAGATTTGTTTTGGGTGGTGGTGGTGTTGCTATTCCCTCTTTCTGAGGCTGAGAGTTTGGGGATTGTCAAAGGCTAAAGAGTGGATTTCAGTGGCTGAACAGGATTCAAACCATGCTCTCCTAGGGTCCTAGTCCAACACTCAAAGCACTAACCACGCTGGTTCTCACTTCATCATTTATCTACTGTTATTTTAACTCAATGCCACTATCATCATTTGTACAGTCTAATCAACATGCAATGCACTATACAATGTTAAAAGACAACAGGTCCCAGCCCCAAGTAGCTTACACACCAACTACAGTAAAGGTGAAAAGAGGGAGGAAGGGGTGGGTCAAACACGGAATGTATGTTAAGTTTAGTTACACCAACTTTGACTTCATTTCAGTAGAAGATGAAATTTAAAGTCAGGCCAAAAGCTTTAGGTGGGATACAAGGAGGAATTTGAAGAAACTGAGAAAGAGGTATGTTGCAAACTGTTTACAGAACATGCCATGCTAGTCTTATGGCAACTTCCTACTTTACAAAGTAACTGTGGCTGCTGCAGCAGAAAGTGGTGACAATAGACATTTCTTTCAATGCCTATAGACACATGGCAGAGAGTCCTAACTTAAATCAAGGGTCTGCACACAGGAAAGTATGGATTTTTTATT
Source organism: Sceloporus undulatus (assembly GCF_019175285.1). NCBI lineage: Eukaryota > Metazoa > Chordata > Lepidosauria > Squamata > Phrynosomatidae > Sceloporus > Sceloporus undulatus. Next base: position 157,874,489 of record NC_056527.1, read on the forward strand.
TGAAACTCATTCATCTATCACATGCATTTTTGCATAGCTGATGCAGAACATGCTGGAAGGTATACAGTAAACCTATTTGCTATGTTAAAAAACATGGACACTTTTAACTTTTTAAAAATATATATATTTATTGAATTCATTTTTTGCTTCTCTAGTATAAATGAGTGTTCCAAATAGTTTTTTAAAACTGAGAGAAAAGATAAAACACCAAATGATAATTAGAATATAAAGTGAATCAATCTTGGATTGCATACTAAAGTCTGTATAAAAGAATTCCATGACAACTCTGGGCTTAATTTTGCACTCCTTGCAACAATTAAAACAAAACAAAACCAGAAACAAGCAGAGATCCAGTTGCATTTATGCTTTTTGTAATTTCAGGACTCGGGGCTGCTTTGTACCTGTTCCAAGGCAAACCTGCTACCCTTAAGGCTTCTAGGTGCATAACAATTCGTTTTTGACATTTCCCCCCTAGTTTAGGGAGAGGGGGTTCATTAGCAAAGATACCAAACAGGCCTTGGGTGCCCTTATGTAGTCTGTGGGTGACCTTTGGCTCACTATGTATTAGGCATTCACATGCTTCAAGAAAGCAAAACAAATTGCTTACCAAGAGCTAAAACAAAATTACATTTTTTGGATTACGACTTCTAGAATCCACAACCATTGCAGGAGGATTCTGCAAGTTGCATGCCCTACCCAAAAGAAAGTTTCCCAGTTGCATACCCAACCTCCCCATGCACCAACCTGCCAAATCACAGAGTTCTGTATCTGTAGCACTTGTCAATGCTTCTTCCAGTTCTGGATCAAGAGTCACCTTTTCTTCCATGTACGTTGGTATTGGTTTCTGTTTGGGGATAAAGACTTTCCCTGTTTAACAAAACAAATAGAGAGAGAAAAAACTCTATTATAGAGGTATCTGTGGTTAGCTCTGAAGGACTTACAAGATTGAAATTATGTATTATGGTCGATGACCAGCATAAACTTACAATATTAGTCCACCATTTTGACCTCACAACAACTGACACGATGGGTTTTTCAAGAGAAAAATAAAAGTTTGTTTTGTTTTAAACAATAATGGAACACACCAATCCCTTAGGTAAACCTTTGGATCCCAGCCTATATTATCATCAGCATTTCCACATGTCATTAAAAAGGGATTCTAAAATAACCGACTCAACCTGCCTACCAGATAGATAAAATCTAAATGAATGGGCCAAGTTGAATGGTTAATATTCAGCTTTATGCTAAGAAAGATATACATGTACCCACCCCAATAATTTGGCTTCCTTCTTTGATGCAAATAAGCACCAGTGTTTCAGGTTCATTTTAAAATGCAGTCAGCAAATGTGGATGGCATACCATAATAATGTTTCAGAGCTATTGGTTGAAGTCTGGCCACAGTGTATGAATCACTGGCAGCTTCCCTACTACAGCATGGTGAATAATGCTGCAGGTGGCACTCCCATTCCAATCTGCTGCTTTGTACACAGTCCAAAATCCACAGGAACAACTGTGGTTCTGAATAGATTTGTTGTGTTTTATACAAAACTTTTATGGCATTTTCCCTTTCTGTTCTTAAATGACTCCACTACCAAGCAATAAGCAAGATGATAATGGATTCCTGAGCCTAACGTGAGAACAAAATACTGTATAACCAGAAAGATTTAAAAGATGCAAGCCACTCTGTGCAATACAGAGTTCCACTGTCAAACAGCTCTTACTGTCAGGATGTTCTTCCTAATGTTTAGGTGGAATATCTTTTCCTTAGTTTGCATCAATTGCTCTGTGACCTAGCAGCAGAAAACAAGTTTGCTCCATACTTAATATTATACAACTCAACACAAGTGAATGACAACTTAATGGCTAACAATAAACTCAAGCTTCAAAAACACTGTGGGGAAACAGGAACAGGCACATAGCAAAGGTAAGATCCCAACAGACTATACACATGTAAACAAACATCAGGAATACTGAAACAATCAAACCATGGAAAAATTCATACATAAACAATGAATCCATACTTCAGAAATTAAATTACACTGTGTCAATTAATGCATAAATAATTACATGGAAGGTCTCCAAAACTAGGTGGAAAGGACAATGGAAAACAAGGGTCCACTGTATATATAACAGATACACCATGAATTGCATGAACTGGAAAATCCTGACTCTTTTAATATGAGCTACTAGAACATAGCTCAGTTTGCTGCTAAAGAATCCCTTCCTCAATGCTGATTTAAATGGCATCCCTCTATATGCAATCTTGTTCTGTCTTCTGCTACAATTGAGATTCAGGTGCTGATTCCAAATTAGAGTCTTCTCAGTGTTGAAACAAAGAGTCCATTAGTTACTGCTGCTCTTAGCTGCATTTTGCTTTATGCCAAGTGCTTTTGTGTATATGATTATTTTTTAAAGCTGTGTGGAGAATCTAACATTTTAATAAGAAAATGGGATATAAATATTATAATTAACAAACAGTTGTCCCTTGCATTCCCTAACTGAAAGGGAAAATCAAATTGCACAATAATTCTCCAGGCCTCCCTTTCAAGCTTCGCAGTCCACCACCATCTGATTTTGTTTCCCATGCATTGACTTTCATGTTGTCACAAGCTTGGCAAGAGTTAGCCCCGATCTTTCAAGATCACTGATAAGAAGGAGAAAGAAATTCATACCACCTGGAACCCATTTCAGCAAGTGAAGGAAACCAGATGAGGGTGCTGGAGCTGGCATTTTGATGGCACAAAGAGGACTTTGATCTAATCAAGCAGACTCAAAACTCACCTCCATCCTGGACTGATTTTTACAGTCTTGAGAGTCCCCCATCAAAAACAAACAAGACTGAACTTGGCTCACAGGATCTGAGAGTGTGAAGCCCTTCCTAAACTAACCATGTGATATGTTTAAATCTCAACTAGTTAGTAGATGTTTTGTTATCTATTGGTATATATAACATTTTTATTTATCACCTCCTAACCCACCAGGGACCTGATGTGAGGCACAGAGAAACTCTAGCAGCTACAGCTCCTCCGATGAACGGATGAACATGACAAAACCCACTGTGTTCTTTCCAAGAGAGAGGCAAATAGGTACATTTAAGGAAGGGGAAACTGATGGATGATGCACGTAGCCTGTGTGTATATAGCCTGTCATAGAGATATCCTGTGTGAGATCCAGAGTAGTGTAGTGGTTTGAGTGTTGGATTAAGACTCCAAGAGGTCAGAGTTCAAATCCCTGCTTGACCATGAAAACCCACTGGGTGATCTTGGGCAAGTCCCACTCTCTCAGCCTCAGAGGAAGGCAAAACTCCATCATAGGTTTGCCTTAGCGTTGCCATAATTCAGAAATGACATGAAGGTACACAATAACACAAAGATATTCTCAAACTCTGAACAAGCAATCCAGAGACCAGTTTTCTATGATATGTTCTTTGCTTCCTTTATCCTCTGTGCCCCTCTTTCTCTGTCTGATACGGCCTTTATAATTGCTTTGCTGTTCCTTCTGTTTAGCATCATCTTGCTTGCACTGCAACAGGAAAGCATCCAATGATTAAAAACAGAATCGGCTTTGCAGAAAAGAGTTCTCTGAGACACACAAGCTGTTGCCCCTCAACAAGAACAACATGGCAAGTGCACAACTGGATACAAGGAGGGGCCTCCTGCGTTTTCCACAAGCAACTGCCAACCTCCAGTCTTTTACACTTCCTGCCCATTCATTTTCATGAGTTAAACCTGGCACTGTAGGAGAAATCAACACTAAGAAAAATACCTTCCCTCCCTGCCCCATCCCACCTCCCAATCATTCTCTCAGACAAGTATTCTAAATTCTGCAAAGACCCATAATAACATTGCATGTGGCACAATGTTGCACTGCCTGAAACCATGAACCCAAAGCTTAAACATGGTATTATCTCATTAGTCTGATCATTTAACTTGAAATAGCTTAACAGACTATTTCAACAACAGATTTTGGAATGATCTGCTGGAGGGTATTCATCAGCTGCATACACTACGTGAGTTCAAAACAGCAGTAAAGGCCAGTCACTTTCCAGGCCTATCCAGACCATTTTTCAGTAGTGAGTTTTAAAGTATGAATTGACTGTTTTTAATATATATTGGTTTTAATATATATTGGTTTTAATAGGTATTGGTTTTATATGCTCTTTTAACTGGTGTTTTAACTGGTGTTATGGGTCTACTCTGTTGTTGTATTTTAATCTACTGTAGTTCCCTGCCTTGTTAAGAAATAAGAATATGTGTGCATGTGTGTGCATGTATGTGCCTTCCAGCTACCACTTGACTTATGGTAACCCCATGAATTTCCTAACATTTTCTTAAGCAAAGAATACTCAGAGGTGGTTTTGCCAGTTCCTTCTTCTAATATATATCCTACAGAACCTGGTGTTAATTGGCAGTCTCCCATATGAGTATTAACTACAGGGCCAACTCTGCTTAGCTTCCAAGACCAGACAGGATCCGATGAGCTGAGTTTAATAACAGTATGCTTTTCACACCTGAAACACCAGGCTTTCCTTCTAGTGCTTTCAGGACTCGAAAGCAGTACACTGGTACCCCGGGATACGAACGCGCCGCGATACGAAATTCCCGGGATACGAAAAAAAATAAATTAATTAATTATTTCCGGGTTACGAACGTTTCCCCGGCTTGCGAAAAAAAGCCGGCGCTGTTTTGAATGGAGCCGCGGCGCAGCCGCGGCTTTTCCCCATTAGCGCCTATGGGGATTCGGCTAACGAAAGTCCCCCGGGTTACGAAAATGGCGCCGGAACGAATTAATTTCGTAACCCGGGGGACGAGTGTATATATTATTACACTTCTACTGTATGTAGAATTTGGAAAGGTTACTTTGAGGAACTGTAACCAGAAACTTCCAGTCAACAAAGCCAACCAGAGACTTTGAGAGAAGTAGTTTTTTAAAAAAGCCAAAGTAATTTTCCTAATCTCTGCTTAAGACTGAAATCCCTAACCGCTCTGGATACTGCTATTAGCTACAGAAAAGCTGTTTGAAAAATAATAATGGAAGTAGTGAAATAACATGGAGCCTTTGCATCAATTTGGTTGTTAAGGTTGGTAGGATTTCCTTTCAAATAAGTGAGCACAGGACTGTATAAGGATCACACTCAAAAAGAGGTATTTCTCTTTCTGAAAGGGTGAGGATCAACTTCACTGTGACATGCTTTTTTTTGCTCCTTTCAGCAGAAAAAGACCCTCCTGCAAACACAAGCATGTCTTGCCAGAACTAACAACAAGCCTCTGCCTGTTTAGCCCTACCCTTGATTCTGTTTAGAGAAACCCAAAAGATTTATTTCCAGGTAATGAGCAAAGACTTTTAAAATTTAAGCTTATTATTCTGTCACTCCAAGAGGAAAAAAATCTCCACCGTCTTTGGAAAGAGTGACTTAATGACTGGGCAAGTGACCAAAAACTACACTTGGAAATCTTTCAAAAGGACACAAACATTGTCCATAGGACCCATCTGCGCATGAGCTCACAAAGGGCATGGAAATCATTTCGATGATGGCTTGGAAACATTTCATTTCTTTAAAGCTGAGATCACATGGGGAAGGGATGAGTGGTTTGGCTTATTATGAAAACCAGAGGAAAAACACTTCTGAATTTAGCAGCTTTGCCTTAAGAGTAACACAAGTACCAGGATGGTTATGTACCAAGAGGCATGAATGGTGATTAGAGGGAAGAGAAAGTGTAATTCATATGGCAGGGAAGAAATAGATGGGGAAAAGTTTAGTTATTGCTTGATTCTAAAACCTTGACTAATGAAGCGTGATGGTGGCACACTCAGGACAGACAAATAGAAGTATTTATTCACACAACATATAACCACACTGGGAAATTTGTTCCTTAATAGGTAGTGATGAAGCCACCAATGGAAGGTATTTTAAAGGAGAATGAGACAAATTCAAGCACAGGTGTAATAGTCATGAGTGGTATATGTTATCAGTGCTGTTGTATGCCTCTCAGTGCTACTGACTAAGAGACATGAACAGGCAGGCACTATAGTGATAATGTCCTGGGCTGGAGCCTTTCCACACTATACATTTATAGCACTTTGCCATGGTTCCATTCTACTGAATCCTGGGATTTATAGCCTGGTGAGCCATTAGGACACGCTGGCAGAGAATTCTAAAAACACTTTCTTATACTCTGGAGAACAGGCCTTGGGCAAATCAAACTCTCACAGATTGGTATAATGAGTACGCAGCTTGTTAAGGGCAATTGGTTTACCCATTGTAAACTACTTAGAGAGTGCTAGTTGATCCATTTCTGCAAGATCAGTAAGTTTTAATAGCCAGTCATCAAATGATGGTATTATTTTTTTCTTTCCACTCCTGGGCAAATAGTATTCTTGTGTCTGTGACCATATAAATTATATTTTTCTCATGGTGTTTTTCATTTTTGGCCCCGTTTGCAAATCATTTTGCAATTCCATCTTGAGCAAACTGACAAAAGATTGTAGGAACCGGTCCTAATATTCCATTATCGTGTTCTCATGCCTCCAAACTCATCTTCAAGAATTCCTGGCAGTTATACCACAGGTTACCTAAACATTTTAGTTAACTGAGAGCCACATGGCTGAGACAGAAATTTGGCTACAGCTGCATTTGGGGATTTTCCAGCTGAACAATTCCTAATGCTTCCAATGTTTTAAAATGGATTGTACTTGAAACAAACTAACACTGGGTCAGAGGAGAGCTACAAAGCATATGTGCTGAGGAGGCATGGGTTTGGTTTTTGGTTTGGATTAAGATAACAGTAAAAAAGAAATCATGGCATTTTCATGCCAAGGGAATTATCTGAAGCAAAACCTAGCAGATATAGGAGGTAGCCTAATGGTGAAGTTACAGACACTGTTCATTTGTCACAGATAAAGCAAGCTTCGAAGGTCATCAGAGACACGTGTCAGGCTCACACCTTCTCCTTCCTCCCTGGATGAACTCAGATTTTCTCTCTTATTTCCTGGTTTGCGATACTTTGCCATGATACCTGAAACAACCAAGCTTGTTATTGTAAACCCCAAGCAAGGAACATTTGGCCCTCCATATGTTTTGTACTCTAACTCCCAGATGTCCTAACCAGAAAAACAAATGCTAAAGGCTTCTGGAAACTGTAGTCCAAAGGATCTGGAAGGACAAATGCCACTGCTGCAAACCACGTGCAAAAGAACAATGTATCTACAAATCACAACTAGCAACCTGCTGTGGACAAACTGTGGTGAGAAATGATGGTTTGTGAAAACCCTAGCAGGGTTTGAATCCCACTGGGTGACCCTGGGCAAGTCATAATTTCTCAGCTTCAGAGATGGCAATGGCAAACCCCCTCTGAAGAAACTTGCCAAGAAAACCGTGTGATAGGTTTATGTTGGGTCGTCGTAAGTCCAAAACAACTTGAAGCTACACAGCAACAAACAATAAAATAACACAGCAAGTAAGGAAGAACCATTTGAGAGCATGAGTTTAGTAGGCTGTGAATTCGTGGCCTGGCTTCAACAGTCAAACAACGGCTGGGTTACCCTGTCTGAATTAGGCCACTGCCATTATTCCTTTCAATTTTATGTTTCTTAAACACTACTGCTAGAATTATATAGGCCTAAATCTAGCATGATGCTGCTGCAAGATCACAAGCCCTGAGCCACTGATTTTTTAAAGTAGTTTCAACAAAGGAGGTAAACCAGCTCAAAATGAAATTGAGTCCTGAAACAGAGAGACAGTAAATGTTACATATAATAGAGGCTGTAGCATAGGTTGAGCTGGCCTGGGTTACAGAAGAGAATGTCATCACTTTTGAAGGTGGACACAGTGTCATGGTTTGGGAATCTTAGGGATGGCCATTAATCCATTCTGGGTATGTTAGAGCATATCGATGTATATTAAATTTTGGAGTGTGTGTGGAATTTACTTTGACCTCTGTTTTAACTGCTTTGTATTTTAGGATTGTGTTTTTAGGATTTAGAACTGTGTTTTAGAAATGTCATTACATTTCTTTTCTAAAAGGTTTAAAGAATATTGTAATGGGGTTTTAAAAAAATATTTTATCTCTGTACTGTTTTAATTGCTTTTTCTTGTTTATCACCTTGGGAGCCCCTGTGGGCTGGGAGGAGCTGTAGAAATATCTTAAATAAATCAAACCAAATCATGTAACATTGTGGTACTGCAAGTCCAGGCAGGAGCCAAGTCAGTATAATGAATGATGAAGGATGCTGTTAGCTGCAGCCCAACAATATATGGAAGGCCACATGATTCCTGCCCCTGGGTTATACCAATGGGATAAAGAAGATCAAGTAGGAAAGGCAACCCTCTGACTCTTTTGTGCTCAAACGGCTTCCTTCTTTCAGCCTGCAGCACACAATGATGTTTACATGCCATGTTGATATTCACATGGCATCCACAAAGCTCCCATTGTTTTTCCAATGAAATTTACATTTTAAATGTCATTTAATGAAAGAAAGCCTGTGATATCAGGCTTCCTCCTTGGGAAAGAGAGGCTCTTTGTTATGTTTCATCAACAAATGGCACAGAATGACACTTTCAATTTATAGCAAAAGATTGTGTGTGTGTGTGTGTGTGTGTGTGTGTGTGTGTTTATCCATGCACAAATGTGTACAGTATGTATGGGACTGGGGAAGTTTGCTTTGTCACTTTTGGGAAAATAACTGTCTGCCTGTAACCCCTCACAAACCAACGGTAGAACTAGCCCCACAAACAAATCCTACTCAGACTTAGCCAAGAATTAAATTCCCTACTGATGGACATATAGGGCACCTGGGTTAGAGTGCATTCCCACAAAGCCAATGAAAGCTCCCAAAGTGCAGAAGCAAACTAAGAAAGTCAAAGTGCACAAATGTGACCCATCTCCCCGCTATAGCTCCGAGAATTGTATACACAGGCTAGCATCAGAGAAGAATTAACTCCCCCAGTCCATTCTCAGCTTTCACATTTTCACCCAGTCTCAAACTGCAAATCAAATGCAAAAAGTACCAAGCATTTTGGATAAGGGATACTTAACCTGTACAGGACGAGAGAGCCATTAACATTCAACTGCCTCTAGACCGTCCTCCCTCCCTGCAGTGGAACCTTCCTCAGGACGAGAGAGCCGTTAACACCTTCAACTGCCTCTAGACCGTCCTCCCTCCCTGCAGTGGAACCTTCCTCAGGACGAGAGAGCCGTTAACATTCAACTGCCTCTAGACCGTCCTCCCTGCCTGCAGTAGAACCTTCCTCAGGACGAGAGAGCCATTAACATTCAACTGCCTCTTGACCGTCCTCCCTCCCTGCAGTGGAACCTTCCTCAGGACGAGAGAGCAACTGCCTCTAGCCCGTCCTCTCCCGCTGCAGTGACCTTCCTCAGACGAGAGAGCCATTAACATCAACTGCCTCTTCCTCCCTGCCTGCAGTGGAACCTTCCTCAGGACGAGAGAGCCATTAACACCTTCAACTGCCTCTAGACCGTCCTCCCTGCAGCCATCTGAAGAGTGACTTTCATCCACCAGGCCTCCCTCAGCCTAAAGGGCCTCTCTTTCCTACATCCATCTGAGGAGTGACTTTCATCCACTAGGCCTCCCTCAAGGGAAAGGACCTCCCATTCCTACATCCATCTGAAGATTGAGTCGGATCTATCGGGCCTGTTTCAAAGGATAGAGCTTTCCTTCCCTGCATCCATCAGCCATCTCTCCTTCCATCACTCTCAGCAGCTGGGACCTTGAGCAAAGGCTTCCAATCCCACCCCTTCCTTCTCTATTAAATCCCTTGTGCCTTGTGATACTTAGGCAATATTACCAAGTACAGTTGGCTATTATATTGCTACTTTTGTCATTATTATATTTTCTTCTTTTGATTATCGCTTACTAAATCCTTTCCTCCCATGGCTCCACGCATCTCTCCTAACTTGATCCCTATTCGACCTCTTCCTATCTCCCAGCTTCCATTCCTCTGTTCACTCTGGAACTGTCGCTCTGTTGCTCCGAAAGCGACTGCTGTCCATGATCTTTTCCTCTCTAGATCATTTAACCTTCTCGCTCTTACTGAAACCTGGCTCCCGGCCCATGATACTGCCACCTCTGCTGCCCTTTCTTTTGGCGGTCTCTCATTCACTCACACAAGCCGCCCTGAGGGTCGAGGAGGAGGGGTCGGTATACTATTGTCCAATTCCTGCCAGTTTCAAGTTCTCTCTTTCCCCCCCAGCTATTGTTTCTCTTCATTCGAGTCTCACTGTATTCGACTCTTTTTTCCTTTACAGCTCCGGGTTGCTGTCATCTATCGCCCTCCTGGTTCTGCTACCCAATTCCTATCTGACTTTGAATCTTGGCTGACGTTTTTTCTATCTGATACAGTCCCTTCTCTAATCCTAAGTGACTTTAATATTCACCTTGACAATCCCAACAATCCTTCTTCATCTCGCCTTAGATCCCTGTTTGCTTCTTTTGGCCTTCAGCCTCATTCTAACTCCTCAACCCATTCCTCTGGTCACTGTCTCGACCTAATTCTTGCTGCTAAGTGTGTCATTTCCGACTACCTGGCATCTGATTTTCCATTGTCTGACCATCATTTAATTTCTTTTACTCTTACTTATATCCCACCTCCTCGTCGTACTGTCCAGCGCCATTTCCGCGACCTTCAGTCTGTTAACTCTGACCATCTCAGTCAGACTTTGAATTCATCTCTCTCTTCTCTTGATCTTGGGGACTCTGCTGATTCAGCAATGTCTTTATTTAATTCCACTCTTTCTTCAACTCTTGACAGCTTTGCTCCTGTATCTGTACGTGTGTCTTCCCCCATGACTAGGCCTCAGCCCTGGCTCACTCCCACTATCAGGTACCTCCGGTCCTGCTCTCGAGCGGCTGAACGTCTTTGGAAAAAGTCTAGGGAACCGGCCGATTTCATTCATTATAAATTCATCCTTTTATCTTTTTCACGCGCTCTGTCTATGGCAAAACAGAACTATTTTAAATCACTGATCTGCGCTAATGAGAGGCGCCCGCAGCGTTTGTTCTCCTGCTTCGATACACTACTCAAACCTTCCTCTCCCCCTGTCTTCTCATCTTTTTCCCCCACTGACTTCGCCAACTACTTCATCACAAAAGTCACTACTATTCGATCTGAAATAGTTCCTCCCGACTTGCCCCCTACCACTAACCTCCTGGTACCTTCTACTAATAAACTCTCTGTGTTTCCCCCTGTTTCTCTGGATGAACTCTCTAAGCTGCTAAATTCTTCCAAACCTACTACCTGTTCTCTTGATCCTATTCCCTCCCGTCTCCTAATCTCTATAGCCCCTTCTCTTCTGCCCTCGCTCCTCTATATCTTTAATCTCTCTCTCTCTTTGGGTTCCTTCCCTTCTGACTTCAAACATGCTCTCGTTTCCCCAATTCTGAAGAAACCCTCTCTCGACCCCCTTCTTTGTCTAGCTATCGTCCAATTTCTCTTCTTCCTTTTCTTTCTAAGGTCCTAGAACGGGTCGTTTATTCTCGCTGTATTAAGTTTCTTGAAGCCAACTCCATCCTAGACCCCTTCCAATCTGGCTTCCGCCCACGGCACTCTACAGAGACAGCCCTCACCAAGATCTCAAATGATCTCTTGCGGGCCAAGGCAAACGGCCTCTACTCTATTCTCATTCTTCTCGATTTGTCTGCAGCCTTTGACACTGTTGATCACTGTCTCCTGGTCGATTTACTTTCTGACCTTGGGTTCGCCGACTCTGCTCTCGACTGGTTTAAATCTTACTTGTCAGATAGATCTTTTGCAGTGGTCACGGGTGGTCAGACTTCATCCTCTGTTCCGCTATCTGTTGGAGTTCCCCAGGGCTCTGTCTTGGGTCCCCTTCTGTTCTCTCTATACACACTGTCTCTAGGTAAACTCATCAGTTCTTTTGGTTTCTCCTATCATTTGTATGCCGACGACACTCAGCTGTATCTCTCCACCCCTGACCTTTCGACGGGGCTTGAACAGCAAGTTTCTTCTTGTCTGACTGCCATCTCTCAGTGGATGCGGCTTCGGCGCTTGAAGCTCAACATGTCTAAGACTGAGCTTCTCGTCTTTCCACCTAAACCCACCCTTCATTATTCCTTTTCTGTTTCTGTCGACGACACTTCTATTCAACCGGTTCATCAAGCCCGCAGTCTTGGCTTCATTTTTGACTCTTCCCTGTCATTTATTCCCCAGATCCAGGCCACCGCAAAGACCTGTAGATTCTTTCTCCACAACATTGCCAAGATCCGTCCATTCCTCTCAATCTCTACTGCCAAGACTCTAGTCCATGCCCTAGTGGTTTCGCGACTAGATTATTGTAACCTCCTTCTAACAGGGCTTCCTCTTTCACACCTCCATCCTATAATATCTGTCTAGTATTCAGCTGCCCGTATTGTCACATCCGCTCGCCGCTTTGACCATGTTTCTCCTCTTTTATTCTCCCTTCATTGGCTCCCCTTCCCCTTTCGCATCCGGTACAAGCTTTTGTTACTGACTTTCAAAGCCCTCCATGGGTTGGCCCCTCCTTACTTATCTGACCTTCTTTCTCCTTACATTCCTACTCGCACCCTCCGCTCTGGTAGTCAAGGTCTCCTGTCACAATGTAGGACTACCACTGCCCCCTCCCGAATTCGTCCCTTCTCGCTTGCTGCCCCTTACTCCTGGAACCTTCTTCCCCCACATGCACACCTCATCACTTCTCTACCCAGTTTCAAAACTGAATTAAAGACTATATTGTTTAGAGAAGCATTCCCAGAGGTGAGCCCCTCTCTGACCCAGGAAGCCTCCTTCTAACCATCCATCAAGAAGCCGAGCCCTTCCTCCAGTCCATCTGCCTTGGTCCAGGCCTCGGAGGTGGAAAAGATCTGCTGGACCTGATCCTATTCCCCACCACCACTCCCTTCTCCTTTTGTGTCGTGTCTTCTTAGATTGTAAGCCTGAGGGCAGGGAACCGTCTGACTAAAAAATTGATGTACAGCGCTGTGTAAACTTACAGCGCTTTATAAATAAAGGTTAATAATAATAATAATAATATGTTTCTGCTTTAACTGCTTAGGCTGCATCCTAAGGGATCCTGGGATTTGTATTTTGGTGAAACACTAGAGCTCTCTGGCTGTGAATTCTAAATCTTCCTAAACAGTAAATCTCAGGATTCCATAAGATGGAATCTTAGCAGTTAAAGTAGAATCACAGTGCTATAATTGTGTGGTGTGAAAGGGCTCCAGTTACACCTTTATATGGTAAAGGAACCAAGCAGGCTTGACACCACACCCATCACTGGGATGTTCCACTCAAATGGCCACTAATGTGGATACTAAATTGGTGCAATTCTGTCCTATCACTGGAGCGAGAGATCACATGGGTGTGGATGAGAAGAAAGGCAATAAGGGCCCACTTGTACAAACAGTCTTGTTCAGGGGAATTACCTTTCTTTTCTCCTGTGTATGGGACATACTCTTCCACATCTTTAAGGTCCAGAGCTTGCTTTTCCAAAAATGAAAGGAGTTTCTCTCTGTCAAAAGGACCAGAAGGCTTTTTGGAAGTTTGATCCTTTTGGCGGAATCCTGCTGGCAACAGTGCATTCTGCAAAACAAGATGGTCTTGTCATATCAGAGATGCATATACATGACTAGCCTCATGAAGAATTACAGAAGTTATCTAGTCAAAACTCAAAGATGTCCCTGAAATGAATTTTAAAAATGTTGGGTTTGCCCATGAAAAACAGAAGGTTACATGAAATTAAGGCTGATGGCAACAGGTCCCTAAAGTTGCAGTTTGTCCACTTATCCTATTCTAGAGAGAAATATTATTAATCTTTTTCCAGAAAAGACATTCAATTAAAAATTATTCTTGACCATTCTGTTCTGTTCTAGACAAAGCATTCTAGATCATCACAACCAGATTCCAGAACCTTTGAATGATAAATGACCAGATGGGTAGAGGGAGAGGAACTGATAAGCACAAGATATATCTTATTCTGGTACTTTTTAATATCTTGTGTCAATTTTACACTGGAAGCTGAATTTCACATATAATAATAATAATAATAATAATAATAATAATAATAATATAATATTTATATTTCCCGCCTCTCCCTGCAGATCGAGGCGGGATTACAACAGATAAAATCTAACAATACAGTTACAAAATGTCAATAAAAGCACACAAAAATACATGCACGGTCATTAAAATAGCCAAATCGTCATCCGTTTCTGTACTATTGAATCAAGTGTGAAAGATTTAGGATGGTATGTTTTTACTGACTGGCTGGAAAAAAGTAGAACTAGCATGGTGTAGTGGTTTGAGCACTGGACTCTGACCAGGGTTCAAATCTCCATTCACCCACAGAAACTCACTAGGTGATTTTGGGCAAGTGACATTCTCTTAGCCTCAGAGGACAGCAAAGGCTAACCCCTTTGTACTAATCTTGCCAAGAAACCCCCACAATAGGTTCACTTTAGGGTTCCCATAAGTCAGAAATAACGTGATGACACACGAAAACTGGAAAAAGTCCCATTCTGCAAGACAAGGCATTTTAAAGTAATTGTTGTGTGTCCAAATGTGTACCATGTCCTGGCTTCTTGATACAGAGTGAAAAGAAACAGACACATACAATTTGATCAGTGAAACATTTGATTCCCACCCTAGTTTCAGTGCCTTCTGCAAATTAATGAAAATGAAAAATAAAAAGTAATAATATTCCCCAAATAGATAGCTTGTGCAATCCCAAATCAGTTGTGTTTTTTAACTAATTTTGCTAAGGTTTGATAAGGGTTCTAGGAGTTTTTCCCTCTTTTTAATGTAAGTAATTTAAATGGGCAAATTAACAAAAAATTGCTAGGATAAAGATGTGTATTCTCAGTTGTGTATTGACTCACTCTTGTTTGTAGTTTAGTTTTGTTTTTTAAAGCGTTTTCAACATAATCTGAATGTCAGGATTGTAAGTATGGAAAGGCCTCCACTCATGAATCTTTTAAATGGGAAAATGCCACCATTGTAACAAACAACTTCACACAGAAGTATTATGCAAGAAAAGGGAACTGAAATCCAGAGATGTCCACCTGTTAATATATAAATCCCTTGCAAACATTTGCAAAAGATCCATCAGCTTGTTTCTTCAGCTCTCTGTCTCCTCACCTTTTCATAGTGTGAACCCATTGCGCTTGCACAAATGACACCTTACTGACTCAGGTACATAAAGTTACATGTGGTCCAGCCATTAGGGCACTTTTTTTCAATTGAAAAGCCATTTGTGTAACAACAACCCCATTATCCCCACCTGGCACAGCTAATAGCTATGACATCTGGGAATGATGAGAGTTGTAGTGTTACACATCTGAGGACCTAAAGTTGAAAAGGCTGCACATTGTGTGCAAAAACGCAAACAAGAGAGCTCATTCTATTTCCATTTCTTCAGACCTACCTCACTATTTTTGGGTTCATGTTATTCACCATGAATGTCTGTATAACAGAGAACCAGGCTATAAAACTTTTTAGCAGGATAGAGGGACTTGTTCAGTTGGTCTGATACACACCTCTGGGTCTAGGTCATCCAATACTGTTTCCAATTGTTTCAACTCTTCCTCTGACAACTTCCCCAGAATCTCATCTTCGTCAAGGTCCTTGTACTTGTCCAAGTCTTTTAGGAAAGGGAGGGCCATAACTCTGGCAGGTAAGGGATGAGCTGCTTGTTGAAATGTTCAGCAAAAGTGGCAAATCAGAGTTTGTTTTTAACCAAAACTGCAGAAATTGGGGTAGGGGGGAAAAGAGATAAAGGAAACAAAGCAATTTTACACATGACCATGAACATTTCATCAGTTATTTACTACTAAAACTTACAGGTCATATTTCCAACCTAAAAGATAATTGCATTCCAATCCATGCATTAGTCCATGAATTCAGATCAGGCATAGATTATTTCCAAATGCAGACTTTACAAAATGCAGACTTCAAAGCCCCGAGACTCTTTCCAAGGCACATGCTTTAAACTGTGCATGTGGATGTACACATGTTAATATTTTGATCTGTGGCTGTGAATCCATTTGTTTTACTGCTATTGTATTCTGTCACGCTCTGGTGTGTAAGCTATTTTAAGCAGGGTATCCAAGGAACAGAAGCACACAAATAATACAACAGTGAGATGGCGCTTTTTATGAGAGGTTCCCTCTTTTCTACTTGGACATCCATCCTTGAGTACAGAATGGCATTGAAAATTGACCCTAACTAACACCAGGGTCATGCTTGCAGTTTCCTTTCTGAGTTCAGTTCAGGTAACTTCTCAGATTTCTTTTCAAATCAAGTACCAACCTGCACTGCATACCAGATTCTAGTACAGTCGGTCCTTCTTATACACAGATTTTTTTAAACACGGATTTAAGCATCTGTGGTTTGAAAATGTTCAAAAAAAGTATAAATTTCAAATATCAAACTTTGATTTTCCATTTTTTATAAGGGACACCGTTTTGCTATGTCATTATATTTAATAGGACGTGAGCATCCACGGATTTTGTTATCCACGGGGGATCTTGGAAACAAACCCCAGCGTATAAGAAGGGTCCACTGTATTCCTGAGCTGAAGAGATGCTGTAATTAACCCTTCTTTCCGCTGCCAGCCTGTACCTCCAAATGTTTTCTTATTCCAAGTGCAAGATTTTGGCTCAGATCAGTATGCAATTAAGTAAAACTCATAGTTAGAACAAAGCCAGCAGTGTGGTGTAGTGGTTTGAGCATTGGAACACAACTCTGGGAAACCAGGGTTCAAATCCCTGCTTGGCCATAGAAATCCATCACTAGTTGACTCTGGACAAGTCACATTCTCTCAGTTTCAGAGTAAGGCAAATGCCCTCTGAACAAATCTTGCTAAGAAAACCACCTTGTGGTTACCATACATTAGAAATGTGGCATAGTGGTTTGAGTGTTGGACTACAACTCCAGAAACCAGGGTTCGATTCCCAGCCTGGCCATAAAACCCACTGGGTGACCTTGAGCAAGGTGCATGGTCTCATCCTCAGGGGAAGGCAATGGCAGACCTCCCCTGAACAAATCATGCTAAGAAAACCCCATGGCAGGTTTGCCTTAGGGTTGCCATAAGTAGGAATCGACTCAAAGATACACAGCAGCAGCAACAACAACCTATTCTTGTGAGAAATAAAACTTTTGGTACCATAACTGGTTGTTACTGTATTTTCTGTGAAGTTCACTCCAATTTATGGTGACCCTATGAATAAGTGACCTCTCTGGCAGGTGAAAGCCCTGTGATAGTCTCACCTTGGAGTTGTCATAAGTCAAAAATGACTTGAAGGGACACAACAACAAATGGTTACAACACCTAGAGACTGTGTACGTTTATTTACCCTGCAGAGCCTGCTAGTTGACCTATAGCCAGCTGTGTATACATAAACTTTGAACGTCCCTTCCCCTCCATGCTCAAGATCACCTTCACAGATTGAATGCAGAACCTTCACAAAGGTGACTGGCACTACCTTCTAAGTAACCAGACAGGGACATGAGTCAGAAAGGATGACCAAACTATTTTCCACTAACTTGCTTGCATTCCAGTACTGATTACTCATTTTATATCATTAAGATACTCGCTGAAGCCCCAGTTGACTAACAAGTGGAGCACCAAAAGAGATGAAGTACTGGATAGTCTTAGAACAAAGGTGGTGAACTGACAGTTGGGAGTGCCGGAGAGTTGGGGTCAGTAATTGTCGTGAATAAGAACTCTTTTTCCAAGATATGGAAAATATAGTTGGCCCTTCACATTTGTGGCTTTGATTATTTGCAGTTTTAACTGATATGTTCTTTCTAGGAATCTCTAGGTCCAGCAGGGCAATTCTTCCAGAAGTTGACCAGAGTTGTGCTGGAGAACCTAGAACTTCCTAGGGAAAACACTTCTCTAGACATTTGTAGGTCCCCATCATGATTCTATGATCGACTTCCAGCAGATGTTGACCACAGAGTTGCACTGGAGAACCTGGAAATTCCTAGAGAGGTGTTTTCTTGGGTACAAATAATAATGTTCTTTTATTAGTGGTTTTTCCACATTCAGGAGGGTCCTTCACCCCTAACCCCTGTGAATGTGGAGGGACCACTGTAAATATATCTGCTGTTTGGTTGACCAAAGGTAAATGTTTGTAATTTGCACAAATCAATGCTTATTTGCTTTGTATTTAGACCGTCAAGTCATTGTATTTATAATGATTGCTCAAGTCAAGAGCTCATAGTACAATAGCAGAACATATCATGCAAAACTGCAAACTGTGTCACTACCTCTCTGGTTGAAAGGATCACAGGTAGCAGGTGACAAGAAAGGCTGCTTTCCACCTAAAATCAAGGGGTCAAAATGCTGGGACATTTTATTTAGCAAGAAGGCCGACATCACCTGTCACCCACCTCTAGCTTCTCTACCAATGCAGTTTGAAGGAAATAATGTTTTTTTCCAGCAACAATCTTTTCTGAGCTGCTCTGTTGCACTGCAAAGTATGGCTTGATCTTAAAATGAACTAAATCCATTAGCTTTACAACAGTCAGATGTAATAGACAAAGAACAGTTATGGACCAGCAGAGCTGCTTGTATTTCTGGACTTTCACTGGAGACATATGCCTCCTCTTCAAAAATTTACCCCTACAGTACTGGCTGCTACCAATCTGGGTAGACAATACCAGTTTAAACAGACACACTGCACAGTTGCAGCACTTTGCTCCCACTTTAACTGCCATGGCTATGGGCCTGAACAGACAGGCCAAAATAAAGCTGCTTCGGGTCACTTTGAAGGTATGCTGTTTAAGTGACACACATATCTTAAGAGGCCAGAAGCTGTGCCAAAGCTGTGTTCTAGTCCTTAGGATTGGAGCGTGGCTTTGACACAACTTCTGGCCTCTTAGGACACATGCATCATTTCAAAAGCATACCTCCAAAGTGAACCGAAGCAGCTTTATTTTGACCTATATTGCATGGAATCCTGCAATTTTTTAAAAATACAACAAGCATTCTATTTATACTATCCAGCATCATCACAACAACAAATTTGGATATCGCAAATATCTTCTAATTAACTAATTCATACCAATTATCTTTTCAAAAGGATATCTTTTAAGAAAGGAATCCTGGGAGCTGTAATTTAGGGAAGCATTAAAGACAATTCTAAATACTGCACAAAACTATAAATCCCAGGATTCCTTAGGGTGCAGCCATGGCAGCGAAAGTGGTATCAAAGAGCGACAATTGGATATAAGGCAGATTGGTAACAGATGTTTTCATTTAAGGTTCAGCTAAATGCATTTGATCAAAGGTCACAGATTCAGCTAAGAAATTATGAGCACAGGCTTAAAATACTTGGAATACATTCAGATATCATTTTAATGTAGTCTTCTTTTTTTTAAAGAGAAATTTGATATAGCTGAACTTAACCTGAACTTAATAATTAAAATTGACTTTAAAAATACATCTTGCCATGATGTAGCACAGCAAATGCAAGCAACTTGAAGCTGGTGTAGATTACTGTATAACTGCTTTGCATCCACGATTGGGGGGGAAAGCAGGCTAGAAATAATAATAATAATAATAATAATAATAATAATAATAATAATAATACATCTCCTTTTTTCTGCACCTAATTCCACCTGTTTTCTACTAAAATATCTTTAGAAACTGCTTGAGCAAAGAGCATATATTTGAATGTCATCAGTTGGGGAGAGGGGTCACTTATTGACCAGTTATATTTATAGCACATTTCTCCTAAAGCGAATTTGGGGTAGTATATATGAAAATAAATAAATAAATGGCCAAATTCAACTCTCTAAACAGCTGCTCAACCAGGGTTCCACAAAAGGTCTCTAGATGTTCTGCAGAGATTGTAATTTTTTAACTACATACACACACTCACATACACATGTATAACAGCTTCTTTGCAGGAGTTCACAGACACTTTTATTTCTAGGGTTTCTCCGTGTTTAAAAAGTTGAGAAAGGTTGGTCTAAACCATCATACCATACTGAATCACCTGGCTGTATTTTCTTTGCCCCCACTGGCTTTATGCAACCACAACAAACCATTCCAGCCACCAATAATACACATGTTGTATCACTTCACTCCCTCTCCAAGTATGGAAAAATGCTGTCATTTCTACAGCCGCTGCTGCCAAATCTGAAGCTGCCGCTTACTCAAGTCCATCTGAGCTCAGCTTATGGAATTATTTGAACTTCAGTGTTTACTTTAAAGGAAGTGGCTAATTACTCGATTGCAGCATGTGTAACCCTTGGCCATCATGCTCTTTCAGCTCAGAGACTTGGGACATTGCATTTATTTCAAGGTTAGGAATCATGCACACATACCCAGATATGGATGGCTGCCATTCCCAGCATCCCTCACCATTTGTTTTACTGCCCAAGACTGATGGGACTTGCAGTCCAAGAATATTTGGACAGCTGCATGATTTATATTCTGGATTTCTTTGCTCCAAAGCAAAGCAAATGGCCATTTGTTGGGGTGCACTGATAATGTGTTCCTGCATGGCGGGGGGTTGGACTGGATGGTCCTTGTGCTCTCTTCCAACTCTATGATTCTATGAAAGCAAGGACCTTATATCTATGATTATGCTTAACACTAAATACCACAAGCATTGTGTCACTTGCCAATAATTCTTCATGTGTTGGGAGGAGTGTGGGGAACATATAACAATGCCGTCTGGTAGGAAGTCAAGAACTATTGCTAAAGACTTGTGTTGACCTGTCATTATTACAAGACACTAAGGCTTACATTGGGCTGTTTGTCATTAGAAGTAGCCTCACCCACCCCAATAAATGTTTCAGCATCCAGCAATGGATATACAATATTTATCTACTCACATTTGCATGCTTTCAAACTGCTACATTGGCAGAAGCTGGGACTAGTGATGGAAGCTCACCCCATCATGTGGCACCCGGCTCTCGAACTGCCAACCTACCAATCTTGCAATTAATATTCAGTGACTGAACCACAGGAGCCACTGCAGTTCGATTATATTCTGCACTATCCATGCCTCATCTGGAGTACTGCATTCGGTTCTGGTCACCTCATTTAAAGGAGAATATACACAAGTTGGAATGGGTTCAGAGAAGGGCTACAAGGATGAAAAGAAAGAGGTATAGAAAAGAAAACATATGAGAAGTTGAGGGAACTAAGCGTGTTCAGCTTGGCTGAAGGGAAGACTAAAGGGAACTTCATGAGGGTAACAGTGGTTTAGGAATGGAGCCAAATATCTGGAGAGCTGATGGGGCCATTTTCTCTGGACATCTCCAAAAAGAGACTGGAGAGCTATCTTCTGGGGATGCACAAGCTGGAGTTTCTGCACTGGGCAGGGGAAATTGATTTGATGGCCCCTGAGGCCCAACTGTAATGATTCTATAATGCTGTACATCACACATGGCTCTATGATATGATTCTATCATTTTCAACAAGTAGTCGTCCCCTCCATAACACAGGTTGTATGGGGAGAACACACCTAATTTTGAAGCCAAAATATACATCTGAAAGAGCTCCAGGTGTGGGATTAAGCTTTAAAGAGAGAGAGAGATGCTCCCTGTGCATCCTGTTTCAATGGAACCTGAGCACTTAAAACAGTTTTTGCTAGCAGTAGATATGAAGAGTGCTGCTTTTTTGTGACCACCTCAAATCCAGCCGATATGGCCAGAAAAACACAGGCGAGTATGCAAAAACAGATGTTCACAGTGTACAGCCTGTGGAGCACACGTTGCTTGCCCTGAATAACAGGCACAGATCCTCATCAGGGATGATTGTAGAGTTCTCCATCTTAGATGGAGCCATGTTTACAGCAATGGGATTACTTTAATGTATGTGAATCAATTAATGAACTCAACACATCATTGCTGTACTTTTATTAGAAAGTCCATGTGGGAAATGTGGCTTTAGCAACTTAGCTATGAAACTCAGTGGCTGACATTGGACCCATCACTTTTTCTTTTAACCCATCCTATCTCACAAGGCTGTAAGATTAGTGAGTGGAAGCCATGTACACCATCCTGAGTTCCTGTGAAGGAGGTGACCCTGGGGGAGTCACACTCTCAGCCCCAGGTTTGCCTTAGGGTCACTATAAATCAGAAATTACTTGAAGGCACATGACAGCAACATGCCTTCAAGTCACCTGTCAATTTATGGTGACCCCATCAATTTCATAGGATTTTCTTAGGCAAGGACTACTCAGAGATGGTTTTGCCAGTTCTTTCCTCTGAAATATACCTTTAAGGGGAAGCAGGAAGACTATTTTCTACTGGGATGCTGGACCTGCACACTTCCAACTGGGGCAGGGGACTGGATTAGATTATTTTTGAGAGCCCTTCCAACTCTAAGATTTTAACAGCAGCATGTGAGCTTAAGCATTTTGCTTGGATGCAATGGAACTATATCTGGAAAGATACAGACAAGCTGTTTATTAGCAAATGGTCCCAAGAGATCACTTAATCCATTTACTGTTCAGTAAGACAGCATCCTGAGTTATTACTGATGGAAGTAATTGCACTTTTGGGAGAAGGTTTGCTTTCCTGTAATAAATTTGCCATTAAGTGTCAGTGTATGAAATTCAGAGTGGCAGGAGGGAAGAAAAGCAACTTTACAATGCTCTACAAGTAAATTGTAAAGCACATCTACAAAGTCCCTTCATATACTTCAGGAGGACTGCAGTGGACCAAGTCCACCAGTAGCAACTCATTTTACCAGCCACTCAATATTCCTAGAGCTGCCAATGAAACACATTAGAAATTCTGGTGTCTCTCTATGGTGGACCTCCCACACCACGGAGTGGTCCCAAGAGTCATTTTGAGTGTTTCCTGCCTTTCTGGTGCCGCTCTTTCTAAGAAGGAGAGAAATTGGGACATTTGTGAAAGAAGCAAAAAAATAGATGGCAGCCACATGTGGCCTGCAGGAACATAGCCTGGCATACGGGATACTGAATCATATCTGAATGCCGGCTCTAATTCAGTGGTCTTCAATCGTGTTCTTGTTGTTGTGTGCATTCAAGTAATTTCCAACTTCTGGCAACCCTAAGGGTTTCCTACCACACCACAGGGTTTTCTTGGCATGTTTCTTGAGAGGGGGTTTGCCGTTGTCATTCTCTGAGACTAAGAGCATGATTTGCCCAAGGTTACCTAGTGGGTTTACATGGCTGAGTCGTAATTCAAACCTTGGTCTCCAGAGTCTTAGTCCAATGCTCAAACCATTACACCAATTTCGAGAGGAAAGCCTAATATATGCCAATCACTCTTTGAACAAGGAACCTTGTCTCTATGATCTGGTGCACCTACATACTATGACATGAAAATCCCCATGAATGATTTATTGCTGTTTATTGCCTGATTATTCCCAGGATAATGACATTTTAATCGCGATGTCATGTGAAAATGTTAATCGCGATTGCACGATTTTTACATGATTTTTGCTGTTTAAACCCCGATTTTCCCGTGTGATAAAATTCATAGTGTGTTTCTGTATTCTGTTGTGTTTTTGCTGCTGAACATTCCAGTGATTTTTTTTAAAAAAAATCCCATACCACAGGAAAACAAAACTTCCTCCTTCAAGTACCCCAATGTTCTTTCTCTCTTCCCAAACCTCAGTGTGAGCCAGTATCTTAAAATGAAATGGCTTCCTGAAACTAATTACCACGGCACCATTAGCTGCCAAGCTGCATAGTCATTTGCCAAGTCCCCATTATGCTGTGTTCTCCCCACTTCTCCAACATTGTGCAAATCTGTTTATAATCATAACAAGACCACAAAAGTAGGAGTGGTGCCGATGTAACATTTAAAACATGAGTGCAAGTGATAGGATACATACAGGGAACATTTTTTTCGGGTTAGGTTTTGATTATTTTTTTGCTCATTATTTCGTGCCTCCTTGTGTGTGGTTCCCCCCCCCCCTTTGTACAAAAGGGATGCTGGCTGGCAACCACACTGCTGGGTGTATGGTTGTTTGCAACCATTCCAACGAACTAACATATGCAAAATAGATCCATTATTTTGTTCTCTCGGGAAGTAGGCAAACTGCCAAAAACTATTACACCACAATCCCAAGGTCTCACTGTCTGCCTCCTTCAGGCAAGCTTTGCTTCCTTTCTGTGTGCATTTCTGATCACGTGAGACCTTTGTGTGGTTGGCACTAAGTTGGCTCTTTGGACTGCACAGCATGCTGAAGTGCAACCAAGCAAAAATTGATGCAACAACTAACTTGCATTAAACTCTATGGGACCTATGTCTAAATAGTCATGCATTGCTACCACCTTGGGCCTTCTTTTCTCTCCTTGCTTTTTGACCTAAACTCTTAACATTTGGGGAACAAATGATGATGTACTGTGAGGACTGCAGCCTAGTGCAAGGCAACATTAGCCCAGTCTAATGCTACGCAGGTTTGGGGCACATGCAACTTCCAGAGTCAAAACTGGGTTTTCTGACACATGCATCTTGACTCACATCACTTAAATGCTGTGCATTCAAATTCTCTGCCTTGCTAGTCTCTTGATCTTAGTAGTTTGCACTGCAAACAGGGGATAAATTATTATCCAGAATGGTTTATGCTTAATTCCTTAACATTATTTTATTTATTTAAATCAAGTGTCAAGATCAATAGAGAGGGAGGTAAAATTCAAAACATGCACAAAGCATCACATTGGGGAAATCTGGTCTACTTAACAGTTGCTCTCCCGTTTCAGATAGGAGTCTTTCCCACCCTCATCTACAAATGCCAAGAACTGAATCTGGAGCCTTTTTCATGCAAAGCGTGTGCTCCCCCCCCCCCAACATAACACACTTTTTGGTTTTTCTCTGCCACAGTAATGGATGGAAAACTGTTTTTTAAAAGAAGCAAACAAAAACAAAAAAGGGAGACCTGGCTTAGACCAAGTGAAGTTCAGAACTCAAAAAGTTTTTTTGGCCTATGACTCCCAGAAGGAGGGTGTGGAATTCTGGGATTTGTAGTTTAAACAAGTCATTTGAAATGTGGTGCTAGAGGAGTGTTCTACCTTTTGACTGACAAAAAGGCAAATGAATGGCCTAACAGTAAATCAAACCTGTGCCCTCCCTAGACGCCAAGAGGACTACATTGAGACAGTCATACTTTGGACATGTCACGAGAAGACATGTTTCACTAGAAAAGACAATAATGCTTGGTAAGGTGGAAGGCAATAGGAAAAGAGGAAGACTTGAGCAAGGCTGTTGATAATTGGGTGACTTGGAGGTCTCCCACAGGGTCACCATAAATCCATGTCCACTTGATGGCAATTAACAAATCTCAACAAATAACCTTTCTGAACTCTTTCCATACTCTTTGTCTATCCAGCTCCAGTGTTGCATATTCTGACTGGTACCAGCTTTCCAGAGCAGAGGTCTTTACACAAAGACACAGTTTCTCTACCCTTGTAAACTTGAAATCTGTTAACTTGTATAAAAGAGAGGAAGTGTTGCTATTAGTCCTGAACTGAAATCTAAATATTTTTTAGCAGATGTATGCAAAACACATGTACTTAGGAGCCCTTGCCCTCCAGCACTTTGAAGAATGTTATCAGAGGAGAGTGAGCTCCACTGTTCAAGAATCCTTTATTGTTTTTCTTGTTACAAGTTCCTTTAGGGAGGTGGATGGAACTTTGAGTTTACTGATAATCCCCATAAACCAAACCTCTACTCGTAATTTAAAATAGAAAATGACATCAGAGGCAAATACTGTAATGAGGCTAGTTTGGGCCAGAATGCAAATATTACCATGCCTTGTCCTTATTTTCTTGCTTGTGTCCTCTTCCAGTCAGCCTCTGGATGAACCTAAACCAGAGAAGGGAGGTTCCTGCAGGCAAAGTTTATCAGTTTTCCACCATCAATCACAGGCTTGAAACTGGCCCAAGGAGACTCACTGCAACCTTGTCTCCAGAGAATTCTTGCAATGGTAGCAGTATTAACATCATGAACATATTTATGGCATGCCTGTGGGCTTCATAATAAAATGTACATGATTGTAATTGTTAATAGAAGGGGGATCTACAACAAAATGTTTCAGTTTGGAGGTATAGCTATACTGGACCAGGCTGGGAATGTCTATCCCATACACTCCTGGCACCTTTACACTCCTCTTGACGTACCCTTGCCCTTCTCCCTCTCTTCCCCCCACCACACTCCAGCAGCAGTTGTTGAGTCTCCCTTGTTGCACAGGGGTCTTCAATATGCTGGCCATTTCCCTCCTTTGACTTCAAGAAAGGCCCTCAGAAGCAAAAAGGAGAGTCCACCATTTGCCCCTGGACTCAGGAACACTTCGACTCAGGCCGAATTGGAAAAAGAACCCTTGTTTCCAGACTCCTAGCCCAACATTCAAATCACTATGCCACACTGGCTCTCAGTTATGGCACTAGCTGCAGTGTAACATGTTCCTGGTAAGGCCAGACATGTTTTCTTTGAGGGTAGAGGTGGCCCTCCATATCCATGGATTCTTTATCCACCGATTCAACTATCCATGGGCTTGAAAATACTCCAAAAATGTGTAAATTCCAAAAACAAACCTTAATTTTTGCTACTTTATCTAAGGGACCCCATTTAACTTCAACATCCATGGATTTTGTTATCCTTCAGGGGTTCTGGAACCAAACTCCAGCCCACTATACTCCATTCTAACCTCCCTCCACTGACTGACATTCAGTATTAGGAAACCACCAAGCATGCTTGATCCTCATTAGCCACTGAGGTTTATGTGTAAAATTCAAAGACCTTTAAAAAAAGTTTCCAAACTTTGAGGTTCCCTAGATCCTGCTAATACCTCCACATTGCTTCCCTGTCGCATCAATTTGATTGTACAACCATCACCACTTAGAATGAAAAATTTGGCACAATGTGAAGTTGAAGGCTTTCATGGCTGGCATCCATAGTTTTTTGTGGATTTTTCGGGCTATGGCCATGGTCTAGAAGAGTTTATTCCTGACATTTTGCCAGCATCTGTGGCTGGCATCTTCAGAGAAATTTGGCACAGTTTAGGCTGCATCCACACTGCAGATATAATCCCGTTTGGCACCACTTTAACAGCCATGATTGAGTGGCACTATAGTTTTGGGAGACATTTAGCATGCTCTATCAGAGAGCTCTCATGCCACATCAAACTACAAACCCTAGAATTCCACAGCATGGAGCCAGGGCAGTTAAAGCGGTGTCAAAACGGATTATTTCTGCAGTGCAGATGCAGCCTACATCCTGGAAGCCAACAATAAACAAAACCCTGCCTAGGAGAAGCCCAGAGTCTCATGGAAACATTTCGAGTATGTACACATTTGCACAGCAAACAGAGTGCAGAGTCCCCAAGGAGCTGTTGTCATTCAAGTGCTGTTCTGGCAGCAAACATACCTCTCCAGTGCATTTTATTTCCTGCTTCCCATCGGCTGGAAACCTCTTTGCTTTAAAGGGACAGAACACACCTAGCCCATTACTAGCCAGACCGGCATTCTTTTGCCATGATACACATTTAGAAATTACATACCTGTGCAGCTTTTAAGTCACGTAAACTAGAAACCACAAATTGGAGTAATAAACAAGCAAACAAGACAAAGAGGGACATCTGGATTCCAAGGCCTCGCCCTACCCCATCCACCACCACCCCCTTGGCTAAAATTTTAGGAATGTTTTGACTGAAAGGATAACTTTTGACATTCTTTAACTCTCCTGGAGGTTTTCTGAGAGATCAAAGGAATGCAAACACCATGTCTTGCGTGACAATTTGTTGTTGCTGTTGTGTTTTGGCTTATGGCGACCCTAAAGCAAACCTGTTATGGAGTTTTCTTGGCAAGATTTGTTCAGAGGTGGTTTGCCTTTGCTTGCCCCCGAAGCTGAGAACATGTAGCTTGCCCAAGGTCACCCAGTGAATTTCATGGCTGAGCCAGAAATCGAACTCAGATCTCCAGAGTCACAGTCCTACACTCAAACCACTATGCCACATTAGCTCTCAGAGCTTTACGTGATAATATCTCAGTGATAGAAGTTGTTTTAATGTTCAGGCATATCTACACCAAGAGATGGTGTGGTGGTTTGTGTGCTGGGCTAGGATTTGGGAGACTACACTATAAAAATAATGTAATTTGATACCGTTCTAACTGCCATGGCTTAATGCTATGGAATTATGAGATTTATAGTTTTGAGTGATATTTAGCCTTCTCTGTCAGAAAGTTCTAGTACCACAACAAACTACAAATCCAAGGATTCCACAGGACGGAGCCATGGCAATTGGAGAGGTGTCAAAGTGTATTAATTCTGCAATGTGGTTGCAGCCCAGAATTCAAATCCCCTCTCAGCCGTGGAAAGCCAATGGGTGACCTTGGACATCACACTCTCTCAGCCTCAGATAATGTGCCAAGAAACCCCTAGAATAGGGCTTGCATAAATCTGAATTGGAGAGTGCATAACAGCATCTGCACCATAAGCTTGGAGTGATTTTGTGCCATTTTAAACTGTCCTGTCAACTGTTGGGAAGCAAACATGACTAAGAGGTGGTGCTTGGCCCATAGAGAGCTTTATGGCTGCCTCAAAACTTGAACGCAGGTCCTGGTTGGTACTAAAGTTTTCTACCACAGAGGAACCAATAGGGTGATCTTGAGAAATTCACCTCCTTCATTCCTCATTTCGTAAGTGAAACAAGGTTGTTGCAAAATAAAAGCACCTGCTACAAAATGTGTGGCATGTTCAATTTGCCATATAAACATCAACAAAACCATCAGGTACTTTTTGGTTGAGTTTTTTTAAAAGGTTTTGATTGATTGTGCAGCCTTTGATGGTGCAACCAATGGAGAAGTCCAGCAACTTTGGTGGAACCCGGGTAACAGGGTGACCAAATGTTCTGACTGCAAAGGAGGACAAGGCACCACAAAATGTAGAACATCCAAGAAAATGGAGGGCATACCAACATAAAAGCTCAAAACACTCATAGAAATATAAATTCATGCTTTTCAGTTATGCTCAAAATGAAGAACATTTGGTAATTGCTCCTGGCCAAAAGGAGGAAACGGAGGACATGTCCTGGAAAAGGAGGGTGTCTGGTCACCTTGGATGATAAGCATGATGTACATAAACATCAACTACACAGTTGCAGAAAGGAATCTGTACATGGAATGTTTTCTTGACACTCCACTTTGCTCATAGCAATGAAACCAAAATGCAGCACCAGAACCTGAAACTGAACTTTTGGGATCTTGCAGATGTCCACATCTTGGCAGAGGGATCAATGCTGACCCCTCTTTCTGGCTACTCCACTCAGCATCCTACTGTTGCCACATCACCTGCCTGCCTCAAAATAAGAGCTTCAAAGAGAAGGAATGGAAACCTCTGCTCATCTTGTCATTTTCTTTCTGGACACTGCAGGGCAAGGAAATAAGCAGTTATGCAGCCCATATTCAGAAAGGAGACCCACATAATGTCATCTTTCCAAACCCAGCTCCACAAGGAAGAAATCAACATGCTGGGTAGGGAGTAGGGATTTCAGCAGCAGACTATGGCTGGGGACCATGGTTTGAACTGGCCATGGAAACTCACTGGGTGACTCTGGGCAAGTCACACTCTCTCAGCCTCAGAAGAAAGCAACAGCAAAAACTCCTCTAAACAAATCTTGCCAAGAAACCCCGTGATAGGCTTGCCATAAGTGAGAAACAACTCGAAGGCACAGACAACAGTTGCATCAGCCAGCCTTCAGATCAAAGAACTAGGGGGAAAACAGATGTAGGAACTGAAATGAACCCATCTGGTGAACATATCCTTTCTCACTAGATCTTGGAAAAACATACCTTTCACGTTTTAATTTATCGCCTAATATCCTGCACCATAAAAATGGCATCCAGAAAAATAAGATGGGAAAACATAATGTGGGGGGGGGGGGGAAGGATGGAAAGCAATCCTATATACTAGCCTGCCCAGCTTAATGTTGTTATTCTGTGCCAGTAAGTGATGATATTGCCTTTTAGATGATCCTGCAGCCAACATCTGGAGGGCATCAGGCAGGCGAAGGTTGTTCTAAGCTAGGCAGCAGTTGCTCTGCCAACTTTCTATCAGGCATCTTTCAGGCAAATGAACCTAGAGTCACTGGAGGCTAAACACTGGAGCTTTGCCATGCCAGACATGTGCCTCATCATTCAGTACTGTCAAAAGCAGGAATTCCCATTCCTTTCTCCAGCACCATCCTCCCTATTTGTCAGTAAAAAATAGTGGGCCCTTTGCATTTGCTGAGGTTAGGGGCATAGGACCCCTGTGAAAGTGAGGGGAAAAAACACAATTAAAAAAAGTAACCAAGAGACAACCTCTCTAGGAATTTCTAGGTCCTCCAACATGACTCTGTGGTCACCATCTGCCAGAAGGCAAACATAGAATCACACTGGAGGACCTACAAATGCCTAGATAATGTTTTCTCTAGGTCCTCCAGTGCAACTCTATGGTCAGTTTCTGGCAGAATCACACTTGAGGACCTAGCAATTTCTAGAGAGAATGTCTTAATCAAATCCACAAATAATCAAATCTGCAAAAGTCAAATGTGGAGGACCAACAGGGTGGAGGAAACACACTGACCACAGAATGAAATGGTTGTACACAGCAGTCAGGTCAAGAGCAAGTAGTACAACAATGACAACTTCACCAAAATGAAAATATGCTCATCCAGCTCCAGGGTCTTTTAAGAGAACCCACATGGCATAATGGTTTGAGTATTGGTCTATAAGTCTGGAGACCAGGATTTGAATCTCTGCTGAGCCATGAAACCCACTGGTTGGCCTTGGGCAAGTCACACTCTTTCAACCTCAGTGGATGGCAATGGCAACCCTCCTCTGAAGAAATCTGCCAAGAAAACCAAATGAGTTTGAATACCCACTTGGCCATGGAAACCTACTGGGTGACCCTTGCCAAGTCACTCACTTAAGCCTGCAAAGTCATTGTAAGTCAGGAATGACTTGAAGGCACACAACGCACACACATAGAAAGAAATACAGTGATTCTTCCACATTTGCTGGGGTTAGGGGTGAAGAGCCCCTGTGAATGTAGAAAAACCACAAATAAAAAACACCACTATTCTTTTCGTCGAAGAGAACACCTTACTAGGAATCTCCAGGTCCTTCAAGTCAACTTTATGATCAACATTTGCCAGAAGCTGATGATAGAATGAATTTGGAGGACCTACAAATGCCTAGAGAAGTGCTTTCTCTGAGAACTTCTAGGTTCTCCAGCAGAATTCTATATAGGATCAACGTCCAGCAGAATTATGCTGGAGGACCTAGAGAGAACCTATTAATCGAAAGCACAAATAATCAAATCCGCAAAAGTCAGAGCTGCAAATGTGGAGAGCCAATTGTATGTATGTATATACAGCAAGATATTCTCAGCAACAAATCACTGTGAATGGTGCTAAAGATCAGGCACTAAAGAGCACACGGTCCCAACCAGAAAGATGCAAACAGATCTCCTTTTTCTTTAAGGCAGTTTAGGCGCACACCAAACTTAAAAGTCACTCAGTTTTCAGAGAGCAAGGAAGTTTCCCAGGGAGGAGGAGGAGGAGGGAGGGTTGGACTTGACTGACAAGTCAGAGGAGGAGGAAACCCTTTACTGCTGGGGGGAGAATGCGTTCATGGTGACAAAGGGTGGAGTGGATTTCCTGGGTGTGGATTTCCCCCCTAGCTTTCAGAAAAACAGCTGTAGGGAATGGAGGAAGAGGGATGGTGGGGAGAAATGGAGTTTTATCCACGCAACTCTAAATCCTCTTCCAACTCTACGATTTTAGATCTCTCTCCCTTGCCTCCCTGTCACTCCCAAACTGCAGCTATAGGCTGGATCCGCACTTAATGTGACTAATTTAAAGGCACAGCCTGCAACAGTTTCCTCTTCACAGCTCTTTCAAAGGTTGCATCCCCACTGGAGTGATATTCCGGCTTGAGACCACTTTGACTGCCCTGGCTCTCTGCTGGGGAGAAGTAATCTGGTTTGACGCCACTTTAACTGCCACGGCTCAAGCTTATAGCAATAGCATTTACATTTCTATACTGCTTAACACAGAACAGTCTACTGTGTAAGTTAATTTTAGCAATCTCGGAAGGATGCCAGGCTGAGTCGACCCTGAAGACCTGAGATCGAACTCACAACCTTGTGGCTGCAATACTGGTTGCAGGACTGGGATTTAACCAGGGCTTCTTTAGGATTCTGGGAAAGGTAGCTCCACTTTGATGCCCCAACAAACTACACTCCCCAGAATCCCATAGCCTTGAGCCATGGTAGTTAAAGCGGTGTCGAACCAGATGATTTCTCCAGTGCAGATTGAGACTTTGCCTTCCAGCTGCTCTTGACAATTTAGCAGATTATGTCACTCAGTGGGTTCCTCTCACCAGATTCCCCCGGCTGCGTCCCTTCCAGACATGATCGACTGCAGCTCCCATCACTCCTCTGGGTGTGTGGGTGGGTATATATGCTCATATGTATATGGGTATGTGTGTGCATATATATGTGTATGTGTGGATATGTATAGTGTGTATGTGTATACTGTATATATATATATATATGTATGTGTGTGTGTGTGTATGTATATATGTGTGCATTTGTAAATGGCTATGTGTATATGTGCACATATATATATGTGTGTGTGTATATATATATGTGTCTGTGTGTATGTGTGTGTAAATGAGTATGTGTATATGTGCATGTAAGCGTATGTGTACGTGTGTGCATATGTATATGTATGTGTATGTATATGTGTATGTTTGTGCATATATATGTGTATGTGTTATATGTTTATGTGTGTGTGTATATATACTCTGAGGGGAAGGCAATGACAAACCCCCCTCTGAAGAAATTTACCAAGGGTCCCCTTTGGGGGGGCCATAAGCCGGAAACAATTGAAGGCACACAACAATTACAACAACAACAAGAAACGTATGCCTATGGTGTGGGTGGGGTTGTATTGTGTGCCTCCAGGTCAGCCACAATCTGCAAATTTGGGTGCAGAGAGATCTTGATTCCAGAGACTGACAACTGTTTCCTCTTCTTGGCTCTTTCAAAGGCTCAATCCCCACTGGAGTGTTAATCCGGTTTAGTACCGCTTTGACTGCCCTGGCTCCCTGCTGGGGAATTCTGGGAATGGCCGTGTGTGTCACAACCAACGACCATTCCCAGAATTTCCCAGCAGGGAGCCAGGGCAGTCAAAGCGGTACTAAACCGGATTATCACTCCAGTGCGGATGCAGCCACACTCCGCTGAGAGAGAGAGAGAGAGGCAGAAGGGACTCACCTGACCCTGAGAGGCTTCCGTCCAGCCGCCCAGCAGCCGCTCATAGTGAGCCTACGCTGACTCGCAGCTCGTCCCTCGTCACCGCCCGGCTACTGCGCCTGCGCGGCTGCTTCCTGCGCCGCGTAAAGGCCCAGGAGCATTGTGGGAATCGTAGTCCGGCTGTAGTCCACGCCCCAGAGCCAGGAATGGAAGCTCTCCTCAGGGTTGGGTTTAGAGAGGGAGTGATTCACATCATAGCCAAGATGGGGGTGATGGGCTTGGCTTTTAAAGCCTGGGCTAAGACAATGCCACTGCGTCCTCCTCCTAAGGGCCAGGCTCAGGAGGCTGTAGTAGGACAGGCAAGAGAAATGGAGGACATCATGGCCCCATAAAAAGCTAATGAAATAAGATAATAAATAAATAAATAAATAAAATTCAAAATGACCCAAATAGACTAGAAACCAAAGCTAACAAAATGAAATCCAGCAAGCACTTAGGGCGGAAAAATGAAATGCACAGATACAGGATTATGGGAGGCACCTGGCTGAACGAGAGACTTTTACATGTGAAAGGGATCTAGGAGTCCAAATAGACCACAAGTTTAACATGAGTCAACAGTGCGATGCGGCAGCTAACAAGGCCAATGCGATTTTAGGCTGCATCCATAGAAGTCTAGTCTCTAGATCAAGACAAGTAATAGTGCCACTGTATTCTGCTATGGTCAGGACCCACCTGGAATACTGTGTCCAGTTCTGGGCGCCACAATTCAAAAAGGACATTGAGAAACGAGCGTGTCCAGTGAAGGGTCTGGAAACCATGTCCTATGAGGAAGGCCTTAGGGAGCTGGGGATGTTTAGCCTGGAGAAAAGAAGGTTAAGAGGTGATATGATAGCCCTGTTTAAATATTTTAAGGGATGTCCTATTGAGGAGGGAGCAAGCTTGTTTTCTGCTGCTCCAGAGAACAGGACCAGGAACAATAGATGCAAGCTCCCTAAGTCGTTCATCATAGGGCATGGTTTCCAGACCCTTCACTATTTTAGTCGCCCTCCTTTGGACACGCTCTTGCATCTGTTACAATGAATGCAAGCTCCAGGAAAAGAGATTCCACCTCAACATCAGGAGGAACTTCCTGACAGTGAGGGCTGTTCGAGAGTGGAACACACTCCCTCAGAATATAGTGGAGTCTCCTTCCTTGGAGGTTTTCAAACAGAGGCTGGATGGCCATCTGTCAGGGGTGTTTTGACTGAGAGTTCCTGCATGGCAGAATGGGGCTGGACTGTATGGCCCTTGTGGTCGCTTCCAACTCTAGGATTCTATGACCTTGGACCAGTCACTTGGCCTGAAATGCATTATAGGGTTGTTGTGAGAACAAATGAGGGCAAGGGAGGGACATGTATGCCATCATGTGAATTGGAGTGAAGGCAGAACATGACTGCATACACTTCAGCTAAGGAATTGAGGGCTTACACTTGCTGCTGCAGAGCTCTGGTGCCATGATGAACTACAGTTCCCATATTACGATAGCACTGAGCCACGGTAGTTAAAGTGTTGTCAGACTGGATTATTTCTGCAGTGTGGATGCAGCCTCTGATGTTGTTTGGCCATGCATGTCCTGGTTTTCATCTGTGAAATGTCGGAGGGCATGTTATTAGTGGTGTTGGACGTCTTTCCCTCTTCTTGTCAGCTGGAAGGGGAGAGTCCAACATGAAGGACAAAGCTATCTTAGAGCCCTTTGTTCCACCACATGAAGCATCCTCTGTATGCTGAACCAAGGGTCTTCTGCCACAGATCCGCTTGGCTTGTATAAAGGCTGTGCGCATTTCACTTGAGAATGATCAGGGTGAGGGATGCCACAGAGCAAAGCTGAGTACTTCTGGCACCCAGCCCATGGCTTGAATGAAGAGAGACTTTTGTCTGCTCCCGAACATGCCTGCCATTGTGCCGAGTGCCATTATAATTCTGCAGTGCTCCTTGAAAAACCAGGCTTTCCGAAACTTGTAGGGAAATGTTTCAATGAGACAGGCTTGCTTCTTCAAGGGACAGACCCAGCAGCAGAAGACAGCAACTGTAAAGACCTAAAAGAAAAAAGGTACTTGGAAAAGAGGAAACGTTTTAAATTTCTGGAAGAGATATGTCCCTAGATGCAGTATTGTTATGTATCTCCATAACTGCAGGCTTATCCCAGTAATTTTAAATTGTGAATGAAGACGTTCCATTTTAAAGGGAGACTGATTTAAAATGTGTACTGTATATATATACTCATTTATAAGTCTAGAAATTTAGGTCAAAAAAATTGACCCAAAAATCCTGAGTCAACTTATCCATGGATCAATGTTGGTACTACCACAATTATTGCAGAATTGGCCCTGGTGTGATCATCTCCATTGTTAAAACCATTGTACAATACTATTGAACCAGTTAAGAATAGCTGGGGTGATGTCCGCATACCCTCCATGTCTCTCAGTTTGGTAGGGATAGTCCTAATTCACATTTCAGTGTCAGACCTTGCAGAAGTTATTTTTTCCCAATATAACTCTCAAGTTTTCATAGCTGATACTGATTTTGGAAAACAGCATTTCTAGTTGGGTAGCATGGAGTTTCATTTTAGAAAAGCATCAGCCTAGGAAAGAGTTAAAGAGAATTGATCTTTCTGATCGTTATAGGACTGTTTTCATTGCGCTGATGTTTTTGAGTCCTTATTATGTATATTCAATCACAAACAATCTTTCTAATCCATATCAGGAAAGGCTACAACAGATGGTTGGAGATCTGAGTACCACAATGTTATAGCAAATGCCAGTAACTACTGAGAGTTGCCGTTCCTGTAATTTTAAATGATGACTTAATTCTGCTTAAATTTTAATGAGTAAGAAACCCATATGCCTCTTTATATGCATAGTACTCTGATTTATTATGCTTGTGGTTCATTACAGTTTTTCATATTTATAGTTTATGTACGTAAATGAACCATGTTTACTGCTTCGTATGGCTATTGAGAGCCAGTGTGGCGTAGTGGTTTGAACATTGGGCTATGACTCTGGAGATCAGGGTTCAATTTCCTGCTTGGGCATTAAAAACCCACTGGGTGACCTTGGGCAAATTACACTCTCTCAGCCTCAGAGGACTGCAGTGGCAAACCCCTTCTGAAGAAATCTGCCAATAAACAAAAACAAACCCCATGATAGGATCGTCATAAGTCAAAAATGACTTGGAGGCACCCAACGACAACAAATGGCCATTCTTTTAACAGTTTTAAAAGACCACTTCCTTTTCTTTTTATACAACCTATATGCAAGCTGTGCAATCCTTATAATTAATTAAAATCCATTTACTTTCTTTGTCAGCCTAGAAGGACTCTCAGAGACACTTCCATTAGTTAAATAAGAACAAGAGCAAACCATTAAAACAGCCTCTGCCACATAGATGGAGAAAGGGCCATGGTGAGATGCACATCAATGTTGTGTAGCGAACAGGAAGAGGATTCACTCAATGTGAATTCCAAGATCAAGTGCTGGGTGGGGAGAGATGCATCTGTGCTCTTTGAAGACTGAATATCTTCATGGGTGAAGACAGAAGTGAGACATGTATTAGCATTTATTGTAAACGACATGTTTCACTGCCTCCCTTGTAATGAAGTCATCTATGATGTGTCTCCCTAAAGAGATGTGCAGTTTAATTAAATGACTCCATGGTTCATTATACATCAATGATGGGAACATCTCTTTGATGTTTACCAGAATGGCTTTATGCGTTGATCTGGCTTTGAAGTGGCACTGTGCCTTTTCGTTGGGATCATCTTTAAAGAGGGACCGACCTCCCAAGGTTGCTCTGTGATGCTGCTCTACTATAGTTGAGACCTTTGATTATAATGTTGTCCAAAATTGTTTGTAGGAAAGGATTGGACAGGCAGGTTTGTTTTGGGGGGGGGCGGGGGGGGGAGAGGCAGTTGTATCTTCTGTTTCAGACTATTAGAGGTGCAAGGTTTGACAATTTTAGGCTCTTGATTTAATTTTCTTATCCTACAGATAAAATTTAATTTTCTCGTAGACGTGTAAAGGTAGCCCTGCTGCATTGGCTACATCTTTTGCAGCTCATTTTGCTGAACGGGCACTGGACTGGTTCTCATCCAGTTGTTTTAATCACACAGTTTTAATAAGGTTCAATATTTGTTGTTGTTGTGTGCCTTCAAGTTGTTTCTTATGATGACCCTAAGGAGTTTACTTGGCAGGTTTCTTCGGAGGACGTTTGCTATTGCCTTCGTCTGAGGCAAAAGAGTGTGACTTGCCAAAAGTCACCCAGTGGGTTTCATGGCTGAGCTGACATTTGAACCCTGATCTCCAGAGTCCTAGTCCAACATTCAAACCACTACACTACGATGAAAGCTGAACATTCATCTTCTCCAATGTGTCTGTTAAAAACCCATGAGGAGCCTTGTCAAAGATAGGTGACTACCATAACAAGTGCATAGGTAGTAGTCCTGTTAGCCAGAAGCAAAAACAATCCACATTAGTGTAATATCTTTATTAGGACAACCCCAAAGGCACAAAAAAGTCTGAGCTTTCCATATCTCTTTATCTGGCAGGATATTACAAAAAGCAGGGTTGGCAGTGCCAGCCTTTCCATTGAAGGAGGATGAAGTGACTGCCTCAGGCAGCAGATCTGAGGTATCATGAAAGAGATGCAAACAGTTGTCTTAATTTGAAGTGATTATATATCTAATCCATTTATATAATCTGTTTCCATATTATATGTAGGCATATGTCAGTTAAAGTCTCTGACTGTGAAGTTCTTTTATACAAAGGCCTATTCTGCCCACCCACTCCCCTGTTTTCCTCCTTGTTCTCTGTCCAGCTGTAAGTTTCTTAGTGGCCTCAGCATTGTAAGGATGATGAAGGAGGGCTGGAGAAACACGACTTGCAGTGTCATACTGGAGCAGTATTAAACAATGAAATAAAATCTGAGCTGTGAAAGAATAGGTTTCTACTCTACCTAACCCACACTAGCTGTAGAATTCAAAGACATAGCTGTGTTAGTCTGGATCAGTATGCAATGGGATCTTATAGCAGCTCTGAGACTACCTGTGTAGGGGCATTAATAGGGGGTGCAGGGGGCATAGAGAGCAATTCAACATGGGTGACACCCAATGGGGCAGTCACTCAATGTCTGTCCCAAGACACACACACACCTCTCTGCCAGCCAAGGCCAGTGGCATCACTACAGTTGCAGCCACCCAGTGCAGTAACTCCTAGTGTCACCCCCCTTCATTGACCTCCTCCCATCCCACACCATGCATAATCCATAGCCATGTTTTTTGTAGTAATGTTACTCATTAATTAAAATTATCATATATACTCATCTATAAGTCTAAAAGAAGTGGTACTTATTTTATCTACTTGCATTTGCATGCTTCTGAACTGCTAGTTTGGCAGAAGCTGGGACTAGTGACAGGAGCTCACCATCATGCAGCACTTGGGCCCCGAACTGCCAACCTTCTGATCTTCCACTCATCAGAACTGGCGTCTTAACCACTAAACCACCACATCCCTCTGACAGAAAAAAACCAGCAAAATTAAAATGATACCTTCAAATTAAAATCTCATATGCACAACCTAAATATATTTACAGCTACACAGTGAAGCTTTGGTTAAAATGTGATGTTGTTAAAGAATTTTTAAAGAATAAAAATTTCAAAATTTCACTTTTTTTAAATTAAAAATTTGACATGTGAAATTTTAATTTTAAAAAATCTTGGGGCCACTCCCACTGAGTTCCCCCCACTCCCCCCTTAAAGCATGTTAAAGGGAAACAGATGAATGCCAGAAGCCTGCTTGTGCCCAAAGCTAGGTGTTTGAGGTGCAGTGTGGTCACCCCCCTTTTAGCGTGTCACCTGGCGCGATCTGCCCCCCTGCACCCTTGCAGTGATGCCACTGCATCCAAGCCCAGCATCCCCTCCATCTCTCCCTTTGGAACTACCAATCCCAGAGTGCTCAGCCTTGCAAGGGATGCTGCGCAACCGCCTGGGCTTGGAGAGCTGGAGCCCCTTGGCTGTTGACAGCCGTCTCTTTGGCATCTTCTTCCAAGGCGGATCGCAGGGAGCAGAGCATCTTCCACCCGCAGGAGGCCAGGCAGCGGTGCCTAGTGGTGAGTGAGCCTTCCGATCCCCCTCCCCAGCCCCTGATCCCTATCAGGAGATCTTTGCCTCCAGCCCTGCTCCTTGGCTTGCTGCGACTGGGAGGCAGGCTGAGCCCATCTCCCCCCTCACCTCAAAGGAGGACGGGGGCTGCAAAATGGAGGACCTTCCAGGAAAAATGGGGGACATCCTTTCCTCTTCCCCCCCCCCAACCAAAGTGGAAAATACTCCTGGAAAGACAGATGCAACATGCTTCTGAGTCATGCTCAAAATGGAGGGCATTTGGGGATTCTCTCCTGGAGGACATGAGGTTGAAGTGGAGGACGTGTCCTGGAAAAGGAGGACGTCTGGCTAGCCCCCTCCCCCTGCATGGATGCTTGGAAAGAGGAGAGAGGGAACATAGGCACAGAGAGGAGGAGGGATGGAGGGATGGAGGGTGAGGACCACAGCAAGCAACACCTCCATCAGCATCACTGCCTCCCTTTAGCATCTCTTTGGCTCCTTGGGTCTGTGCCCTCCTAGATGCCCTCTTAGATACCAGGATGGTGGCTCAAGATCTAGAGGGTCGAGCCACAAAGCCGGAGTAGCCAAGGCTAGCATCTGTTGCAAGGATGCTTGCTTGGCCTTTCTGTCTGTCTGTCTGTCTTTTTCAATGGGGTCTTTGCTGCAGCCATAACTCGGAGAGGAGGGATGGTGGGTGTTAGGCGAGGCCTTCCATGGTTCTTTTGCAAAAGGTAGGCTCGAACCAGAGATAAGCATAGGGATATGGAGGCAAGAATATTCATTCCCTGGATAGCCTCCTGACACCACACCCAAACTCAGTAATGTTTTCAAAACACCAGCAATTTTGGTTATGGGAAGAAGGAGTGAAAAGGGTTTCTGGCCCTTTCTTCTTCAGCAGGTGCTTTCTATGCGGCAAGGAGCAGGTTCCTTTTTAACATTGCTCAGGGTGACCAGATGTCCTCACTGCAAAGGAGGACAAGGCACAGCAAAATGGAGGACATTCCAGGAAGATGGAGGCCATTCCAAAAGAAAGGCTGGAAACACTCCTATAAATATAAACGCATGCATGCTTCTGAGTCAGGTTCCAAAAGGAGGACAGTTTGAAATCCCCTCCTGGACAGAAGGTTGAACTGTAGGGCATGCCCTGGAAAAGGAGGACCTCTGGTCACCCTGACAGTGCAGCTTATACGCAGCCTTTCCTAGGAAAGAAACCTCAAGGAGGTTGTCATTCTTTTTTCGTGGTGCAAGAAGATACAGGATTGCCATTCTATTGTAACCGGGATTGTTCCTTAATAAATCAGGTTAAATTTGCCATCTAATGTCGCTAATTTATATATATATATGATGATGATGATGATGATGATGATGATGATGATGATGATGATAGTCGTAACCATCCCATGTAGAAAATGAGAAGCAAAATGGGGCAGTAGTGCTTTATAGTACTTAATGGGTGAGGCTATTCAACTTCTTCATCAGTGACTTGGATGACAGAATTTATCACACTTTCAAATTTGCAGATGACACCAAATTAGGAGGAGTAGCTAATACCTGAGAGGACAGGATCAAAATTCAAAATGACCTGAATAGACTAGAAAGCTGGGCCAAAGCTAACAAAATGAATTTCAACACGGAGAAATGTAAGGTACTGCACTTGGGCAGAAAAATAAAATGCACAGATATAGGATGGAGGCCACCTGGCTGAACAAACTACATGTGAAAGGGATCTAGGTGTCCATGTAGACCACAAGTTGAACATGAGTCAACAGTGTGATGCGGCAGCTAAAAAGGCCAATGCGATTTTAGGCTGCATCAATAGAAGTATAGTGTCTAGATCAAGAGAAGTAATAGTGCCACTCTATTCTGCTTTGGTCAGGCCCCAGCTGGAATACTGTGTCCAGTTCTGGGCACCACAATTCAAAAAGGATGTTGAGAAACTGGAGCGTGTCCAAAGGAGGGCGACTAAAATGGTGGTCTAGAAACTATGCTCTATGAGAAATGACTAAGAGAGCTGGGGATGTTTAGCCTGGAGAAGA